>NC_088932.1:13242500-13285000 GCF_038396675.1 Hydra vulgaris | reverse complement strand
TATCAGGTAGCTTTTTCGATGGTTTTTTCTACCAAAAAAACCTTTTTTGATTTTGTTTGAGACAATGCATATATTTTTCCAAATTCCAGACAAGAGGAAGTGCAATGTTTAATAAAAAATTCGTTATGTATGTTTAAAATGTCTCTAGAGATATAAATTAAAATTGTGCGTAAACAAAACCTTGAATTATACGTATGGTAAAACTAGTAATCTGTTTTATTGTTTGATTTTTAACATTTTATGATTTCCCAAGTGAGTATTTTATGTTACATTTTAAGTTTAATTTATTAAGTCGAATAATTATCAAGTGAATAAGTTACGTAAAATACTAGCGTAAACAATACTTTTCGCTAAAACAAGGAGGTTCGAAGAAAAGGTTAAAAATTTCAATAGACTGGAGGAGGTAGTAAATTCAACTTTAAAAAAAAATGTTGATAGTTTTCTCTATGTACTCATCAAAATGCACCAGAAATCAAATGGCGTCCTTCGAAAATCAAAATTTTGCGGAAATGGCGGGAGCTACCCAGTGGGCATGCACCGTCCGTAGGACGTCCGGACGTCCAAGAGACGTCTTACGGACGACCTCCGGACGACGCATGCCCACTGGGTAATGTATATGTATATATATATATATATATATATATATATATATATATATATATATATATATATAAATGTATATATATATATATATATATATATATATATATATATATATATATATATATATATATATATATATATATATATATATATATATATATATATATTCGTAGAGATTATTCACAAATCCATCTGGACTTGCACCAAACCAAGGAATACTTTTTCAAAATTTTTCTTTTCCAACGTTTCCCAACATTTTCTGTTAGTTTTATTATGATTTTTGGCATTTGAAACTGTTTTACCAAAATTTTAAAGTTATTTTTCTTTTTTTAAATACTTTTTTAAAATAGATAGGTTGAAAAATTAGTAATTTTGAAGTATTATTTCAGCAATTTGTCGCTATTTAAAAACATTTTTCTTTTTTTATGTTGCGAGAATAGTTGCGCAATCGAATCAGAGAAAAGTCTATTACATTTTTTATAAATACGCGAACGATCAAATTATTAACCGCAATAAAAAGCGGTTTAATTACGCATATAGAAATAAATGATTTAATCAAAACAATTTTAAACGGTACTTAAAAAGAAAGGTACAAACAAGCAAATTACGTCACAATTTTATAAGTTATTAAATGTTAAATTTATTTTAGTACAACATTCTTTCTTTAAAAAACAAATCGTTACTTTTTATTTGATCGTAATTTTTCTAATCGAATCTTTTTAGTTTTATTTAGAATAATTTATTTGTTATTAAAGACGATCTTTACAGCATTTAGATAGTTTAGTAGTCGTCGTCTTTACAAATTGTAACATTCGAATTGGAATTATAAAAGCGACAATTATTTTCCAATCTTTTTTACATCTTATTAGTGAAAAAAAACAACCAGAAAAAACAACAACAAAGTATTAAAGAAAATAAAAAACAAGCACCACTAAAGTAAATTGTAAAACATTTCGAAACAATTTACTAAATGTAATCTGGAAACAAGTTGATAATTCCAAAGACGCAAATAAAGCTTAAAAAATTTTTAAGAATGAGTTCATCGAAGCGTACGATAAAACGTTTCTAAAAATAGAGTTGACTGTATACGGTTGTGAAAAGATTTTCTTAAATTAAAAAAAAAAAGTTGATCAAAAACGAGAAAAAAAATTGAGCATTTACAAGAACTTCTTTAAAGTATTAATAAAAAAAAATTAGTATTCTTATTTGTTTCAGAATAATATTTGAAGTTACAAGAACACTCTAGAAATAGAAAACTTAAACAGAGCCCTATCTAGACACCCCAACCCGCCCGTATTAATGGCACTAAATAAATTACGTTTGCTAAAAAACAATAATAATTTTTACGCAAATTAAAAAAAAAAAAATTGTTTTACACTTCCGAAGTTCCTAGGATAGAGCTTTTCATAAATATCCGACGAAGAATAGAGATTTTCAAAGCTTTTCAGTGCTGGTCAAAATCAAAACAAACTGAGCGTTTAGCTATTAATAGTATTACCTTTATATAATATACCTTTATATATATATATATATATATATATATATATATTATATATATATATATATATATATATATATATATATATATATATATGTATATATATATATATATATATATATATATATATATATATATATATATATATATATTATATATACCTTATAATAATATACCTTTAATCAGTATTTGTATTGTTTTAAGAATAGTAGTATACATATATTAATTAAAATATAGAGTTGTTCTCATTCGAAAAGCCTACAAACGCTTTGATATTGACATACTTGAGTAGATTTTAATATCTTAATGTTGTCTATATTGTTACTATGCTACATTTTTGTTACTATCTTTTTATTAGAAACTTCAAAAAATGATATTAAAAATTCACGTTAGAATATAAAAGAATTGATTTTGAAGATATAAATTGTTAAAGTGACATCATCCTTTACAATCATTTCCGAATTACATTAACTGTATGACCATTTATTTTAGTGTTGTTAATATTATTATTAATATTATTTTTATTGTATTTTGATTTTTAATGTAATGATAGGAAAATATACATCCCGTTGCTGTTAAGTTATATCCTAAAATTCTTCTCTACGGTTTCATGCAAGAAAAAATTTCTTTTTTTTTTAAATTATTTAATGATTATATGGATTCTTTTCATTGTCTTCTCCTCGACAAGAAAATTTTAAAATCGCAAGCCACAATTTGTTAAACCACAATCAGATACCATTTAAAAAAAAAAAAAAAATTTGTTTAGATACCCCAAGAATTCCTTACGGTCTTATCACAGAGCACCGCGGATGAGCATTTAATTGGAAGTCTCCAATTAAATGCTCATCGCGCCTCCCTCTTAACCGATGTCTGTTTGAACCACGGATTCTTTGTTTCTGAGGCAAGTGCGCTACCACTGCGCCACGGCTGCTCCAGATATCAAATGGGGAAGTACAATAAACTATAGTAATCCACCTTGCTATTATCTTAAAGTTAGCAAAAAAGCAACCGTGGTATAGTATTAAGAATTCTGGCTTCAGAACTGGAGCTCCATGAATTGAAACTGACTCTGGTCATATATGCCACATCGGTTAGAAAGGAGGCGTGAACTTCCCCTTTAAATGTTGTTCCGCAGCGCCGCGGTCTGTGTTTTCTTAGACCACTTAAATAACTAAAAAAAAATGCGTTTTATAATAGGATTGCGAAACTGAGTTTACTGACGCACATTTTAAGGCATTACAAATTGCAGAAGTGTTGAGCATTGAAAATATTTTTCCGATGGAACGCTCTTGAAAAAAAAAAAGACAATTTATCATACGAGTGTGTTGATCACACTTATCAACTTGACCATTTTTTTTTTTTTGTTATTTAGGTGCTCCAAGGAGTACTTGCTCCAAGAATTCCTTATCACAGAGCACCGTGGAATAGCAGTCAAAAAGGAAGTTCACGCCTCCTTTCATACCACTTATGCATATATGCCCAGATTTCTTTTTGCCACTTATTGATATGTCTATTGCACCATCAAAGAAAAGAATTATTCTTACATCGCAAGTAACTGTTGCAATTGCAAAACGTAGCTTTGGCAAGATAAAATTAATTAGAACCTTTCATTGGTCAATATAAATCGTCTTTGTTAAACGTATATATAGCTATATTTCTTTGTTTCTTTAAGTAGGTCAACAATGGTTAACGAAGATTTTTCTTCCTTAGCAATGCTGTAAATTGAGAACGAGGTTTCAATGAATAAAGTTATGAAGGCATAGTAAATAAGTTTGCAAGCATAAAAACACGTTGCAAACTATATTTTGAATGCGTAACACATTCACAACAGTCAAAGAAACTCTTGCCTTGGAAACTATTTTGGTAATATGAATATAAAAATTGTAGCATATACTTAATAAAATTAAAGTTTTAACTTTTTTTTTTAAGCCTGATGAGCGACGACGTAAAAATACCTTTTCTGGGGTGTTCTGAGCGCTTTTTTAAAAAGAACAAAAAATGATAGTTTAATTCTCATTTAAAAAAACAAATTTAATTGAGGTCCTAATGAAAAGTAAATTAGTTGAGGAAATTTAAAATAGCTTTGATAGTAATCAACATACTCTTGGGGTATTTATTGACCTCACGAATGCATTTGAAAATGTGAACCATTGCATACTTTTGTATAAACGTGTTTCATCAAAAGACTCAACATTTTCTGATGAGTTTTTATTGAACAAAAAACTTTTTCGCATTGGAAAAGTTCATTGTGTTGTTCAAATAATTTATTTTCAGAGATTTAGTGTGGTTTGTATGGTGTACTGTGGTTTGTATGGTGTACTGTAGTTTGTATGGTGTACTGTGGTTTATATGGTGTACTGTGGTTTGTAAGGTGTACTGTGCTTTGTATGGTGTACTAAGAGCTGCAAACAATTAAGATTTTACTATAATTATGTTTATAATTCAACGAATATGAATATATTTGCTGGAAAATAAACATAAATAAAATATATATTCTTTTTATTTTCCTTCTCTCTTTTCCAATCCATACATGAATAGAGAAAACATTTTTTTAACCCTAAACATCATTTTGAAATGTAAACTAAATTATTGCAAAACGGAATTTTAACTTTTTTACCATTATGCACGCTAAAAGCCATACTTGAATAACTCTTAATTCAATAAAATTACTATGCCAATACCCTAATATCAGTAATATATATGTCTGAGATACAAAAAAAAGTTTTTGAAAAAATAATTTATAGTTTCAAATTGGGAGTTTTTGCCACTTCATATTGCTTCTCTGAGACGTAGTGCGCTGCTTCTAAGTAAGTTGTCACAGTCAGCAACAATAGATTTAGTTTTAATAATTGACTAAAGTTGTTATTGGTTATTACATGATCTGCAATAATCATCCAAAAAGATTATTTTATTGGATAAATTTTTTAAGAAGCGACATTAGTTTTATAAAACAATTTTAGCGAAAAACTTTGAGATTACCATTCCAAGAATCACCAACAAATAAAAATATAGATTTAACGTTAAGTAGAGATTCAGCTTTTACGCTTTATTTCAATTTTTTTGTCAACTTTCACTAAGTTCTTAAGTTAAACAACTTTCCATTTAAAAGAAAAATTGACAAAATAATTCTGGAATCATTGAATATATCTATTCCTGTAAAATAAATCATGGCAACTTCGAGAAGAATTTAAAAGTTTTGCTTCAAAAAGATCCTTTTGATTTGAACAACTGCAATTATACAAATTTAAATTGCAGAACTTAATCTGTAGCATCATCTAATTAGTCTCACTAGAGAGATTCAATATGTCAAATTCAGTCATTCAAGCTTCGCTGCAGCGCATTGTCAACGTTTTTAAAAATACTTTCAAACTATTGAAAACATTCAAGACAGGTAACCACTAATACAACTGTATTTCTGTTGTAATGCTTAAAAAAAAAAAGATTGATCTAATTTTTGGTAATTTAGCTTATTGATATTTGAAGGTGAGGACGTGAAGGAGTGAGCCACTTTTTTTTAAATGGTTACAACAAAGAAACCAAAAGTGAAAAAAAAAAATGATAAGGAGCTTAAAGTAGCAGTTAAAGTACTAAAGTAGCTTGCTGTATTGAGTTTCTAATATAAATAAAAAAAGTCAAAATATCTTCAAATTTTTAAAATTATTTAAAAATAATGCAGGTGTTCCTGCTGATTCACTCCTGCCCATACGCGGGTAGGAGTGAACAAAGGAACGGGTAGGAGTGAGTCATTAGCTTTATTTACCTGAAAATTAAAGTTAGGTATTGTCTCGAATTGATTTAGTAAAAATTAGGTAAGGATCAAATAATTTACTAATAAGTATAGCAACTAAGTAATAATGTAATAATAAATTTTAACATTATTTTAAACTCATCTAATGGTATAAATAAAATTTATAAAGTACAAGAATAATAATTTGTCTCTTAAAAATACTGTCTTTTTTTCATAGAAAACTTATTGTAACTTCTTTTATAACAGAATTTGAATTTAATGCCTTTCCAATACAATATGAAGTCTTTTTTGCTGTTCAAAATTTAACTAATACAAAGTCCTCTTCTTTAGGGTTAATACCACGATCACAAAAGTCATCTTCTAGGATTATTAGACCTTTCCCATCTAAGATCTCCAAAAGTTTCAATACTGAATTATCTTTTTCAGGCGGTTTTATATTGCTATTCTGTAAACTTTTATTACTACTCGGTAAATCCTGTAAAATTCTGTATTTCTTTAGTAATTTTGGCTAACTTTTTATTGCAGGATCTTTACTCAAGATGATCTCTCTCGGGAGTATGTGTGGCAACCATAGATTGACCTTTCTTTCTTTCCTTTCTTTTACAACTCTTTATTCTAGCTTTAGGAAAGCCTCTAAATTGTTTAGGGCTGATAAAAGAATTGACAATATAAGACATGTACCAGAAAAAAACTGCGCTGACATTTTTGAAGAATATTTATTTAACTATTGTATTTCGATATTGAATGTTATATATATTTTGAAAGTATATACATTAATATACTTAAATTTCACTTAAGAAAGTTTTGAAGTTTTGTATGTGAGAACGCACGCAATTTGCGTTTTACACTCGACATCTGCTTTTGCACAGTCTTCGGCTGGACTTTCTTTGTAACTCTAATTCATTTATTTTTGAAGTCTTTAATCTTTTTGACTTATTTTTTATTGAACCTTAGCTTTCTTTTGGCAAGATCCCAATATCATTTGATAGGACGTAGTTCAGGACAATTTAGTGGGTTGCAACTTTATGTTCTCTTAGCCAGTTTAAAGTTGTCCCAGAGTAGTGACATAATGCTAAATCGGGCCAATATAACGGGTTACCCATGTGTGTTCTTAAAAACGGCAAGACGTTTCTTGAGGCATTCTTTTATGTATATTTTGGTGTTAATTGTTCCTGCAGTCACAAAACAAGAGTTTCTTTCACTACATTTAAAAATTGCTTGCCAAACTAAAATTTTTTAGCGAATTTTTGCATTTCAATGCATTTATAATTGGAAATAAGATTTTTTGGCACATAATTTTTTATAGAGCAGTTTTGAACAACGAATTGCGACATTTTCTTGGTTTTCTTCACGACGCAGAACTTTTTTCTTTTTATAAAATTTATAGCCCCAACTTCTCTTCACTCTTTGTTTAGTCAAAGCTCTTGTCTTAAATTTATTCGCTAAAGTTCGAACAGAAATCTCCAGTTTTCTGTCTAAGGCATCTTTTACTTTCTTACCAAGATCTTGTCTAACAAAACATTTTTTTCTTTCACTTCCTGATTTCCTTTTGATTGTACCAGTGTCCTTAAATCGTTTCACAACGCTCTGCACTGCTCTCAAAGCAATCTGCAACTCTTTAAAAGTTGTTTTAAGGATTTTCATCGAGGAAATTTTTTCTCGCTTCTTATCTTGATTTGATGACATTTCAATTAAAACTAATTGTTTTGATAACATAGTTGTTTAAATTTTGAATAACACTAATACAATGACATTTTAAAACAATAAGCTATTTAAAATGATGCACGGTTTCCGTAAACACCACATCAGAACACGTGCAGATTTTTTCTGGTACATGTCTTAGACGAATCAAGCATGAAAAAATTATTATCGACTGGTTTATTTAAATCAAAAAGAAGTGAAGATCGCTGTGTGTTTAATTCTTTAATATTAGAAGCAGTGGGGTTTCCATTTGTTGAAAGATATGGATAAGCAAAATTCTCAGATGTAATTTTTATGTTATTTTTTTATACAGCTATTTTTAAAATAAATAGGTCTATTTGTCACAGAACTGCACATAAAATCAATATCTGCAAACACATTCCTGTCATATGAAAATATACCTGTTTTTTAATTGCAGCTATAATGTTAGAAGGTGTTACACATGCAGCTATCTTAGTAAAATGTAAACGTTTTTCCAGGATTGTGGAGCATCCATGAATCAATTGCTGCACTATGTGCAGTTTTAAATGGTCCCATTACACTAGGTACGCGGAATTTTCGAGATCTGGAGCCGAAAAAATACGCCAAAAAACTGGACTCGTTTTTTAAACATTTTTTTTAGTAGCATCAAGAAAACGTGCTTTTGTTGTGTTTCTTTAAAGAAACATTTATAAACTTAGGTTGTTTTTGAAAAACAGAAGAGTTTACCTTTACTTTTATGTGACTTTTATGTATGGTTACTAGACTTTTATGTGACTTTTATGTATGGTTACTAGACTTTTATGTGACTTTTATGTATGGTTACTAGACTTTTATATTACCTTAATTGCTCTTGCAAACTTTGTTGATGTTTTCATGGTATGATGTTCTCATGGCAAGATGTTGTCATGGTAAGATATTCTCATGGTAAGATGTTGTCATGGTAAGATATTCTCATGGTAAGATGTTGTCAAATAAAAGTTTATGTATTTTTTAAAACTATCTATTAAATTTTCTATAAAAATTTTCATTGAAAAATAAGGTGTCGCAGATAGCCTACAACGTGTCGCACTACTGGTCCCTAAATTCTGTTAAAAATTTTTTTTTATGTTTTGGGCGGAATGAAAAGGTGGCATACGCCCCCTCCCCCTCCATAAAGGTAAGTTATATACCACTAGTTACTATTTTTCAAAGTATTGAAATTTTATCTTTTATGATACATTTAATCATTATAGAATCATTAAAGAATTAAATTTTGATAGGGTGTGTTAAATCTTACCCACAACCAAACACACAACTTTAAAGTAGACCTATAATATTCGCTAGTGATATGAAATAAAATAATAGTAATAACAATTTTTTGTATATAAATAATACCAATTTCATTAAAAGAAAAAACACTTTTATAAAAAAAAAACTGTGTTTTTGTGAGGTGTATCTGTTAGATTAGCACCCCCTCTGGATCACTAAATGCGTCCTCTACCTAGAAATTAGTTTGAAATTATAGTCAATTTATAGATCTAACTTTTGATACCAAGTTACAGATATTTGAAAAAGAATTGGCAAAGTTATAATAATATGTGTAAAAAAAAATATTTTTGACCACAGTTTTATCAAGAATTCCATATACCGAAAATTTGTTATGAAAAACGTTATAACTTTTTATAGAATTGTCCAATTTTCAATTTGAGGGCTTTTTAATAATATATCACATTCTAGTATTTGGTTAATTTAAAAAAATTAGTCCACGTACCAAATTACACTCACATCAAGAGGCTGCAACTTGTGTATGGAATTAGGTGATAATGTCAAAATGATCACTCCATGCTCCTTTGCTTTATTTAATACTGCTATGGACAAGTGAGCTTTGCAGTTGTTGTAGATTAGTAACGGTGGATTTTTTTTAGTGCTCCATGAAAATCTTATAAAGTGATTCATAACATCCAAAAAGATTTTACTATTCAGATCTTTTTTATATGTGAGTCCGAGAGATTCAGAAAAAGCTACTGACAACATAAACTCCTTGAAATGCACTCGCGGAAAAATAAATACTGGTGTTAGATATTGTCCAGAAGTACTGATTATTACACAAGTTGTGATAAAGGTTCCTCTTTCAGCACTTGTAACTTTGCAGACACTTTTTGATCTTTTTTTTAATTTTTTAAAAAATTCACAATTTCTTAAAAATTACCATACTTTTTGAGGGTTTTGCACAGTAATAGTTCCAGTTTTATCTAGGTTAAAAATCCGTGTTCCATTTGTAAATGTTAGTGATTTTGCAAGATCTTCTTTTAATTTACCAAAAAATATAGCTACATTATTGGCATTAAAAGATGTTGCCCTAAAAAGAGAACATCCTTCAGGTGTTTTAAGGGACAATTTAGGATGTTTTCTAAAATTTATTTGTTTCCTAAAAATATAGCTACATTATTGTTTTCTATAGTTGTTAAATATAGTTTTCTATAGTTGTTAAATATAGTTTTCTATAGTTGTTAAATATAGCTACATTATTGTTTTCTACATTATCGTTTTCTAAAAATATAGCTGCATTATTGGCATTAAAAGATGTTGCCCTAAAAAGAGAACATCCTTCAGGTGTTTTAACGGACAATTTAGGATGTTGTTTTCTAAAATTGTTCATTCATTCGATGCCTGTCATTTAGTCCTTGTACCTCTTTGGTGCAACATTAATATTATTAATAGTTGCCATCTCATAAGCTATAAGTTGAAATTATTTTAGTGGAAGGCCATAGAACTTTCTTGAGCAAGTTAGAATATATTCCTTCAGTTCTAACTCTTGTTTGTGTGTGAATATTCTTTTAATATAATAGTTCGGAGTCAAACAAATATTTTCCTCAATCAGCATTTTTTTCTAATAACGACAAAGCGTTGCTCATGGGATGTTTGGAAGTTTTTGTTGTATTTCTAATACTTTTTCCTTTTTAGAACAAAATTAATGCTTCTTTTGTATCTTTACTGAAAGTTTTTGCTTTTAAAGTAGTTCTTCTATGTACTCATTGTAACACTTGAAATACTTAAAGTCAAACTTGATGATGTTTTTACATAAAAGACAACACTTCTTTAACGTAAAACTTACACTAAGCACAAGTGAGCCGCAGTTCACTCCTACCCTTGAAAGAATGGCTTGTTTCTCCATAACTAGAAAGTGTTGAGTGTACAATAAGTACGTGGTCTATGTATAAAAAAAGTAATTTGTTATAGATACTAAACTGTTAATTAGTTATCATTCCATAACTATCTGATGTCTTGAAATAGCTTACGTATGTTTATTAAAGAACTTTCAAAAAGTACCAAAAATTTTACTTTTGCACCGTAAAAAGTAAAATACATCGCTAACGCAAACACCCGCACTTAAATACGGTAAAAAATTGTATCGTCTCAACAACAATTTCCCAATGATTACTTGGCAAAATCTTAGAGCCATTTTCTTGGCCCGTTTAGCTATGGGATCAATCATCTCCTACCCGTGGCTCACTCCTACCTATCCTCCCCTACATAAACTAGTGACTAGTAAGCCAAAACTCAGAATCACAATGATTTGACAACAAAGATTGCCAGCTACATTTAAACAAAATTAAGATGAAAAGGAATTCAATTTACGGCACTAATTCATTTGAAACATCCAACATTGACTACACTGCTAAAATCTTACAAACCTTGGTTTACATTTGTTGGAGCAACTTTGCATTGCAAAAAATTAGTAAATTTTACTCAATATATAAATTTAATTTTTCTTACTATATATATATATATATATATATATTTTTCAAAGTTCTATCATACTATACAGCTAATTATAACTTCCTATTCTAAATATTGTTACGATATTATCTACTCATTCGCAGACAATAATAAATACCTGCTTAATACAACCGATGATAATATTATGCCACGTCAGACTTGTTTATACTTAAAAAACTGTTCTTTTATTGCTACAACGCCACAATATACACGTTGCCAACTAATAGGAAATTTTACTTATTATAAAAACTCAATGTCAAATTAAAGCGCTTGGCGGTAAGACTGAATTTGTCTTCTTCTTGCCGCAGTTATGTATTTAAATATTTCTATTAGTTTAATTTTGTTAACTTAAAATACATAATAATAATCATCATCTTACTTAGAAAAGCTTTTGCAAAACGCAACCCCCCCCCTCCCTGTGATACTTCTTATGCCAAGTCTTTATTAGTTAAAATGAAAGTTTTTAATATGATCCTATGTAGTTTTTGAATGTCTTATTTAGTTTTTACTTAATGAGATTGTTAATTGACTTAATGAAATTTCGACACGTTTATTTATGGTTGGGTTTTCGACGACTTCTACAAATCCCCAATCTTTTATTTATCAACAATGAATATCTATTTATCCATCCATGTATATATATGTATATATATATATATATATATATATATATATATATATATATATATATATATATATATATATATATATATATACATATATATATATATATATATATATATATATATATATATATATATATATATATATATATATATACATGATATAAAAAAGAATTACAAGATAATATAAGAGAGAATTACATGCTTAAATGGAAAATTAGTTGTGCAATTAAAAACTTTAAAAATTTAAATTATGAAAACCTTCTATTTTGTTATCAAATAATGAATACCTTGAAAAATATTTTGTTAAAGGAAAATATTTATAAAAGAAATATTTGAAAAAATATTATATTTCAAAATATTTTTTTGCTATTTAGAAAAATTTTAAATGAAAATGTATTTAAAATGAACTTCAAAGTTATTTTTCGTTTTTCAAATTCGGAAAAAACTAGTCTAAACTGATTAAAAATGTCAAATAATTTATTAAACGACTAAAATTATAAAACTACTTTCGGTTTCATTAAATTTGTTCTAGAATGCGCAATATCTATGTTAGAACTCTAATATACTGATAATTAAAACACTCAAATAAAATTAAAATTTCAAAATTTAAAATCCTTTGAATTTCTTAAGTGTTTTCTAAATATTGTAAATATTATCTGATTCGGACATTTAATCTGGAAACAATTAAATATACAAAAATATTTTTTTTTTTTCTAATTTTGATTAAAATATCACTAAAAACAAATGGTTGAGTCATTTTCAGCTATGTTTTAATCAATAATAAAACTTCTCATGTTAAAGTTTAAAGCACATATTTTTTTAACGCTTTAAGAGTAATTTTCAATTAAATGACCATTTTTAAGTACAACTTATTTTAAGAATGTGCTCGGAACAAACATGTTTGCTTAACACTGTTGTCAATTTTTCAATGACGGACCCTTTCGGAGTGCGTTTTTTGAATTAAAGATAAAGTCAGTAAACCAATGCGATAGACTTGCCGCAAACATCTTTCAATTACAAATCTTCTAAAGGAAATATAAAATATTCTGACCAACACTTTAGCTCTTATCACGTGATTAATCAATGAAGTAAGTCTTTTAATTATTTTCTCTAATTAAACATTAAGGAATAAACATTTCTATGAAAACGCTGTCAAATTCCGATAGGAAGAAACGTAACAAATACATAAAAAAGTTTTTAAGAAAACATTGTAAAATTTCAATGGGAAGAAACATTTCGATGTAAAAACTTCCTGAGTTAATAGTTTATATATATATATATATATATATATATATATATATATATATATATATATATATATATATATATATATATATATATATATATATATATATATGTATATATATATATATATATATATATATATATATATATATATATATATATATATATATATATATATATATGTATATATATATATATATATATATATATATATATATATATATATATATATATATGTATATATATATATATATATATATATATATATATATATATATATATATATATATATATATATATATATGTATATATATATAAGTTATGTTAGTGTATTCTACAAATAAAGTGCTCAATGTTCTTAAAGAACATTGTTAAATTAAAGAACAGAGCAATAATAAATTAAATTAAGTTCCTTTTCTTTTTCTTCCTGATGAACCTACTGATGGAGAAACATGCTGTTGAAGACAACTAAAAATAAATATATATATACATATATATATATATATATATATATATATATATATATATATATATATATATATATATATATATATATATATATATATATATATATATATATATATATATATATATATATATATATATATATATATATATATATGTATATATATTTTCAAAGTTTCTCTTCAGCACAAAATGAGTAAATATTCTAATAAATAAGACAATTTTTTTAATTTTTGTTAAAATCATTTATTTTATAAATACATGTTTCGTCTATATAATAGCCATCATCAGTTAAAATATGTTAAAATGGTTAAATCAAATTAGTAAAATTAAGTTGAATTAATAGAGACCTTATAATAAAAAATACAATAAAAATGCAATTAAATGCTGTAACAAATGTTTTAAAAAGATAAAAGAACCAGTAATGTTAAAAGGAACTAGATCAAAATTGTCATTTTTACATGGTTTATTTGTTTATTAATAGTGGGTTTTTCCCACTTGTCAGTAGATGGCGTCGAACAGTCAAAGAGTAGCGGAACTCATCAATGAACTCGTCTTCACTAAGATCATTTGGATACAGAAGTAAGAGATCTTTAAATTTATATTCTTGATTGTTTGTTAAGTCCGAATTGATGCCGAGCGTAGACCAGGTGAAGGAAAATAATCTACACTGCAGTTTCAGAGCTTGAATTCTCTTTGTATTCTGATGGATGAGGTAACAAAGCAAACAATTTTCATTTCTTTATTGGATGTTTTCAATTTTTTATTTGGCATACTGATAATACCCCATAAACGTGGTGCTAAATTAACTATAACATAAACTAATGAAGTTTAGATCCGTCAGAGTTCCGGTTAAACCATAACCCCTGCAGGGTGCTGTCTCTTTAGAATGCTTCTGTCTTTAACTGTGATGTCTCCTTTGGACTTTCTTATGATTCTTTCATTGCATCGATTCGGTTCAGGCTGAGCAGTGAAGAATTTCTCATCTGTATAAACCAAAAGAAATTTTTCCGTTTTCTTTTGTTGCTTCAGTCATAGCTGTCGTTTGCTTTTCAAAACTCTTCAGGTCTAAATCTTTGTGGATAAGTCTTTGCATCGACCGTCTTGATTTGGAAAGCTTTAAAATTGAATGGTTAGGACTACATAACAACTTACAATCAACTGCATTTACAAGTTTTTTGGCTCTTCCACGTGGATTTAGGCAAAAACCAAAAACCGTCTCCTCCTCTTTGAAGATCTGTAATTAGTTTGTAGGTATTAAAATTCTTTAATTTTCCGTTTATTTTCTTCATGATTTCTGATTTCTTCTGTTCCGCCATACACAGCTTTTAAAAGATCTCACGCACACGATAAAATATTGCTTTGAATTTTTTAATTATTTTTTACAATAAAAATTGAGTTATTTTTTTTATTTTAAAAGATAATAAGTTTTATTTATAATATTTATTTAATTTGTTTCGACATTTCGCGCATCCCAGTAATGTTTCATTTGTGTTTTTCGGTAAGTAATCTTGTAACAATATACAAATAAATTATAATATATTTAAATTATAATACTGTATTCACAATTAACTATTAGTGAATACTTATAGTTTTAACAATTTTCTGTAATTTACGACATTCAGTTCGCTACCTGTCATTACTTATTAGTGAATTTATCAAAAACAAATATATTGATATTAGTAAAATTACTTTTATTAGCAGAAAGGAAAAAAAGTTTTAAGTTTTGGTAGTTTTTTTATATTAAAATAGTTCTTTAAGGCAACCGTATAAAAGATGCATTTTTCTACTGCAAACTTCAAGTTACAAATGGACGCCGAAGTAGCCGCTAAGAAGTGAATACACATAAAGTCACTTGAGCATAATGCTCATTAGTCAAGTTGTACAATGCAGCATTGAGAATGAACATTTTTAATTAGCTTATTGAGCTCGGATATTTTGTGATATTAATCTATTAAATTGAATATTAGTTACATTATTCTATTGGGATGGAATATTTGTTAGGTCTCTAGTTTTGAAACTAGAGTTGAACTTTTGTGATTCAAAACTCCTCTAATTCAAAAGTTTATTTAAATTGAAAAAACTATTCGGTCACTTCAAGGTTTAATATTTAAGTTTGATTTTCTATAAATCGAAAAGTCTTGTAATTCAAACATATTTTGAGACTTCTTACAGATTCAAATTACGTAAGTGTAACTGTAGTTTATAGATAAAGCTTAAACGGATTGGTTTAGTAAAATCTAGGTTTGTAAGTCTTTGTCCGAGCAGTATTTCACTCTAAGACAACTAAACTTTGTGTAAGCTAGTGTAGTGCGTTTGATTGGAAAATTATGCTAGTTAACACATTTTAGTTAAAAAGTGGTATGGTTAGTGTCGTGTTATCTCATGAGCAGCCGTGGTGCAATGGTTAAAGCGCTTTCAGAACCAATAGGTCAGTGGTTCCATGCCAGCTTCGACCATACTTGCGACATCGGTAAGGAAGAAGGCATGACTTTCTTGGCTACATTACTCTTCCGTAGTACGCTATAAAAAAACTGTAAGAAATTCGAAAAGTACTTTAATAAGCAGATATAAAGGAAAAAAAGTAAAAAAAATCCTTTACAAAAAATGCGCAGTGGCGTACGGTTTATTTGCTGCGCCACTAGTAGCTATGTAGTGCACCAATGATAGAACTTTAAATCAATTATTAGTTCAGCTAAAGCACTTTACTTTGTATAAATTTAAAATTTGTTATTTAAATGTGTGGAACAATATCAATTTTATACCACCTAAATACTACGCGTAGTACTATGCTATGTAAAAGTTCTCTGGTGCGTATTTGGGTATCTAGTCAAGTTAGGACAAAGAGAAGTTGAGCAAGCTTAACTAAATAAGTGAGAAAAAACAACCTGTCAAGAACAAAGACAAGATGAAAAAAAAGAATGACGTGAATAAAGCTAAAACAACAAGAAAAAACAAGCTGTTGAAAATGATTTAAAAGTTGCAGAGCAAGAGAGCCTGACAAATAAAATGAAGCAAGTTAGATTTGAATAACCTATAATATATATTATATATATAACCTATTATATATATTTGTGGTTAGCGCCGCGACACCCAGAACTCACCGAGAACAATAAGGTTTAGTTTCAACGTGATTCGCCGAACATGTTTTATAAAGTATAATTTATAAACTAAGATATAAAAAAAATAAAAACATGGTGTTGTTTCTTAATAAATTATTTTAGTCTTAGTAAATTTGTATATATCAATAAAATAATTTGTATGCAAATTATTTATATTCTTATATTATTAAAATATTTTTCAATTATTTTATTGCATTGTTTGTAAAAAGTTACAAACGCGCAACTTATATTTACTCTTTTGTATTTCTTTTTTTTTATCAAAATTTAAAATATTTAATTTTAATTTTCGCAAACAAGTTTTTTAAGTTTGAAAAAACAAATAAATAAGATAATTTAATATAAAATATAATTATTTCCTTATATAAAGTTAAAGCCAATTTGAAAAATTAAAGAAGTTTTTTTGAAGATTTTTTTTTAATTTTTTAAAACTAAACAGTTTTTCGAGCAAAGGCGCAAATAGTTTCTGAGGTCAAACCTATTTCCTTTTTTCATTTATTTACTTTCTTTAGCAAAAAAAAAAAAAAAAAAAAAACTATACTATTATTTTGGTTTAGAAAGTATGTGAATGTATAGAAAAAGGAAGAAATAAAAAAAGAAATATATTACCTACTTTTCACTGATTATGATAAAGAAATTAATCTTAAGGTTGTGATAAAACCAGGATTTTTTTTTTGTTTAAAGTTGTCATGCAGCAAAATTCATTTTACTTTTAAATAGGTAACAAACTATAATATTGTTTTACTGTTCGAAATCAAAAAAATCTAGAATGAAACAAACTTAAATTTAAAATATCCTTTAAAAGATTAAGCATTGTAAAAACCTTCTCTTTTTTTGACGATTGACAACTTGGGGTTGTTTTAAACTTAGTCATTTGAATTAAAGATTTGAGCGTCAAAACTCTTCCAATACTTCTAATGATATGACGAGGGAGCATATGCTTTAGTTGATTCCTTGTACCCACTTCTAGACTTTTTCCTCATTGAATACTTCAATAAGGAGAAGCTTTTTAAAGGTTTTCTTTGCTCTTTACTTTCTACATTGTCTTGAAAAAAAAGTCTTCTTCTGATAATACTTATTGTGTTTCAAAATATCCAGTTTGAAACTGACCAGCAATATTGCCAGGTCAGTTTCAGGATTACTTCAAAAGGTAAGCAGTTAAGGTAATCAGAGCCTTTTTTATGGAGTCCTAATGTTGGAAAAGGGTGCATGTATGTGTGCGCAAGAATTTTCTACTATAATTGTTTTATTTTTTCTATATTAATTCAGACTAGTTTAAGTTAGATGTTTTCATGTTGATATTGATACCCAACCTTTGTAAAGAGTCTCTCTCTTTCCCAAATTAATGGAATTATATGCAATGAGTCTTGATTATCATACATCAACAAAAGAATTTTTCCTCTGTTATTTCCTCTATTATTTAATTCCTGTAATTGTCAATAAAAATGTTCTGAAGAACTTTTGAAATTTCTATCAAAAGATCTCTACTAGAATACTTCAATTAGGAGCAGCTTCTTTAAGGTTTTTGTTGCTCTTTACTCTCTTCATAGTCATTGTCATTGTCTTGTCTTACTGCTTGTTCTGACGAGTCGCTAACAACTTTAACAGATTTACAAAGGTTTTAAAAAAATTTGCTTAATTTTTAATCAACTTAGTTGATTAAAAAGTCAACTAAGAGTTTGGTTAAATATAAGGTTCTAAATTTTGTGGTTGGTCTTTATCAAACAGAAAATTGCCTACAAAAGGGATTTTATCATTAATTCTATCTTTTTTTTTACATCTTTCCAGACCTCTCTTAAAAATTATTAAAAACCTTTTGCAATCCTCCATTTTACTAAAAGTGGTAAGCTAAAAATAATGAACTTTAGATTTAGTCATAAAAATAATGAATTTTAGATTTCTCATAAATAGAACTCGTAAACAAATTACCCTTTTCACTTAATTATGCAATTGTTTTTTTAATGTGTTCCCATTCGGGTACTTCGTTAAGAAGCATCAACAAAAAAACATTACACTTGGCCATTGGAGCTGACCATTTTGATATTTGATAATTAATTCCAACGTTGAAAAATTTTTCTACATCATTTTCAAGTTCTTCTTCTTGTGTCTTTACATTTTTTTAGATTTTTTTTTTTTAAATTATATTTTTTTAAATTATTTAGTTTATTAAATTATTGCTTGGCTTGTTTGAATACCAAAAAACTTATTACTTAAGTTAACTGTTTTTTCCTCCAAAATATTTTTGCTTTAATAAAAGTAATAATTGATTTTCCGAGTTTCCTAATTTGTTTTTCAAACAAAAACATTTGACTGTGTACAAATAAAGTGTGCTTCTCATAATAGATTTTCGAAAAAATCTATATTTGCTTTTGGGAGATTTACTTATTCCAAGAAAAAATCCTTCAATGGTTCCCATAGCACTTTAGCATATTTTCAATTGCTGAAAAGAGCGATAGCAATCTACTTCTTGAATGTGGTAATATGTTTTTATGTGTTAACTCGGCGAACTCGCAGATATATTCAAGCTTTTCTTTCCTTTCTGAGTATATTTGTAATTTAATAAATTAAAAATTTATAAAATTTTAACTGCAGATTCTATATCAATTAACTAGACTTCGGCGGCTAACTTCTATATTTACAGATAATAGGCCGGGTGAATAAAAATGAGCAATTGCTTTTACTCACTAATTGGTAAGCTTTACGTGAAAAAAAACTTTAGCAGTTTTACTCAAATTTTTATTCATGTTAAGTTAAGCAATTTACTCAGTGATTGCACAGCTGTACGTGAATAAAAACTTAAGCAAAATTGTTTAAGTTTCACGTTCACGTTAAAATTCACGTTCACGTTCACGTTAAAAGCCACGTAAAGCTGACCAATTACTAAGTAAAAGCAATTGCTCATTTATTTGTGAAACATATATTTATTCCATGCCTTTCTTCCTCTACCAAAATTAGTATTAGTATTATCAGCCCCAAATACCACAAGGCCTTTTGCTGGAATATTATAGTTGTTCAACCTATCTCTACAAAACGCTGTTATTGAATCAGCGATTTTAATAGGCAAGGTTTTTAACTCAAGGAGTTTAACTTTAATGTCATTCCATTTCATAAAAAATGGATAAGTATTGGAAATATCTTTATGTATTTGCACTTGAATCTGTAGAAATTCTATTTAAAAGAACTTTTTGTAATCTTTTTTCAATATTGTCAGAAAAGTGACAATTTCTTTTTTGGCATATTTGCTTAAGTACTCAAATTAAAACAAATAATTGAAATACAAAATAGATCTGGCACTAATAATTAAAAGTAAATCATGATAATAAATCATCGCCAATACGCTACAGATAGTTCTCAGAATTTTAAGCACGTTTTTTTTTAAACTAAAAAAAAATAAAAAATAAATACTGAATTAAGAAGCATTGCGAAACAAAGTTCTTTTCGTTTAAAAAAGTGCTCAAATTAAATTTCTATACCTTACCTGTCATCGGTTTCTCAAATTTCTGTCTTCAATAGAGACAGGATATACTGATATATCATATACTGACACCGAATGAGAATAAACGACAAAGTATAACATCCGTTAATGTTATATAAGAAAACTCTATATGAATTCGCAAAATTGCTTCAGCTGCTTTCTGCAATACCTTTGAGTTTTAGGCTAAAAAAGGAAGTCAACTTATTCAACGGACAAGTAAATATCACAAATTGTACACTTTGCCTCATTTTCGTTGCACCCATTAGCAAAGCATGAATACTTATTTTTCATACTGCTAGAGAATTTGCATTTTTTCTTTGTAGAAATTGAAAACATTTTTCAAAAGAAAGTTGTAATTCAATTTAAGTGCTTCAATTTAAGTTGTTGCTATAAGAGCGTAGCAAAAACGGACAAAGAAAAATGTGCCAACGTTTTAATTAAAAAAGATTAGATCTTTACTTTTTAAGTTTTTCAGTTCTTTTTCCGATCTTTAAAACAACAAAAAGACTCGAAAAATTATTACTCGATTATTACTTGAAATATTATTCTTTAGAATATTCAAGAGGACTTTTTTTTAGAAGTTGACGATTATGCCCCTTCACTTCGAAACCCGTGTCGTCGGGCCTGTAGATATGGAAATATACGTAAAAAAGAAAAAAAGCATATGAAAAACTAAAAACTTAAAATTTTAAAAAAGCCAGACATTTTAAATTTTTTCAGCTTCACCTGCGGACAGAGGACAAAGTATAAAAAAGGAGGACATTTGTCCTCCTTTTGCCAGATGTCTGATAACCATATATTCATGCAATTTGAATTGAGTTTAAAAAGGCTCATTTTAAAAAAAAAATCTTGAATAAATAAAACCAATTTTCAATGTTGTGTTTTTAATTGTTCAAACAATCAAAAAAAGAAAGACTTTTTCATATATTGTAAGGATAATTAGATGGCACAGAGCACTTGTTCATATATTGTAAGGATAATTAGATAGCACAGAACACCTTTTCATATATTGTATAGATAGTTAGTTAGCACAGAGCACTTTTTCATATATTGAAAAGTATTTAGGAAAAGAACAACACTTTAGTATAAATGGTTTTAAACTTGCAATTGCAATACATTTTTATAACAATAAGCTCTTTTCCTCATTAGTGGAAATGCCTTGATGATCGCAATTTTCTTTAGTTTATACTTTCATCTTTTCTGGTTAGAGACCATATACAATCTCCCATAATAGCAGTATCCCATTGTTATTGATATCAATTTCTATTTTTGCCATTTCCTAATAAAATCTTTTATCATGCTCTTCACTAACATCAACCATATTTTCAGGGAAGAAATCTAGGCGTGAATGCAACTTATAAATATTTATGGACAAACAAGAATACAGTTTCTTGACTTATTTAACTTTTTACAACCATTTTTTTGTAATTAGGGTCCTTGCAGTTTCCTCGGAATCAACGAGCTACATCATCAAATGCACACCAAGCTTCTTTTTCAACTTTTGTAATTGCTTTTTTTAATTTCTCTGGTTTTATTGGTTCAAGATTGGTTTTATATGCGGTCCAACGAATATATCAACCTAGATATTTGACAAAATCCTTAGTAAACCTAAGATAACTTTGATGAATTTCTTGTAATGCTTCTCCTCCAAAATCTAAGCCTTTTACAAACTATTTAACTAATCCTTGTTTGGTATAAAGTGGGATAATAAGAATTTTTTGGAATCTACTAGCGGGTACTTAAGAACATTGAATAGTTCAAAATATTATCTGTACGCTATCCATAGTACTTTTCACGATCATATGTAATACCTGCTTTTTGCTAATATAAAATCCACATAAGGCATGCTATCGGAAAAATCTGCCCACCTTTTGCGGTGTGGTAAAGCTAGTTAACGGTCGTTTTTTGAAATTATTTTTTTTGTGTGTGGTAGTGTTTGTATAATAGAACAACAAAAAAAAAAAATACTATTTAGTTTCAAAATGTCAACCGAGCAAACTAAACAAAGATTTTTGATTGTGAACAAACACTTAAAAAATCCAACTTTATCGAATAGAAAGTGGCGAAATCATTAAAAATATCAAGAAAAACTGTAGATACTGTTCTTAAACGGTTTACAGAACAGTAAACTATTCAGAGAAAACAAGGAAGTGGTCGAAAAAAACGCACAGCAAATCCTAGAGCTCTCGAACGGTTGGAGACTTCATTGGAAGAACATCCTGATTGGTCTGATAGATATCGAGCGAAAAAACTGAAGGTTTCTAATTTTTTTGTGCACAAATGGCGACAGAGACTTGGATATCAAAGTTTTAAAGTAGTTAAAATGCCAAATCGAAACGATAAACAAAATTCAACCGCAAAGAGTCAAATTTTGTTAATATGTAATCTTTACAGTCTTAATTTTTCAGAAATATATTGATTTAAATACATTTAAGCTTTCTTACATCCTTTTTTGATCAAGAAAGGTGGGCAGATTTTTCCGATAGCATGCCTTATAAGCGTATTTAAAGTAACCTTAAATGTTTCTTAAACAAATTACTTTGATCTTGTGCGCAAACTTTGAATATGTATTTGTTAACAGGCATGCAAAACGTTTTTGATTCGTTTTATAAAAGATTTTACGACACTAAAAGGGAAAAGGGATCGCCCATAAATTACGCAACGCTAAATTTAACTAATAAACAAAACAAATAAGTTTTCCTTCGCAGATCTTTGATTTGACCAAAAATTAATTTAAATAAGTTATTTTAAATGCGAGTTTTGGGATCTTCCATACATTACGCAACACGAAAATTATTTAAAAATAGAAGTAGAAGAGATCATTTGTTCTTTTGCGCAGCGATTTTAATTGAAGTTATAGAACTAATTTGAGTTTTGGTCAAATTAAAGATCTGCGAAGGAGATCTTTAATTTGAAATAAATTTAGCGTTGCGTAATTTATGGATGATTCTTGTCTTGTAAGCCACTACTCTTTCTTCCTTATCATACTTTTCCTTAAGCTTAGGCTGCGAGAGAAGCACACTAACGACCTACCATAAAATGTCTTGAGTCATTAACAATGTATAGACGCTTAGTTCCGGTTGGCTTTAAAAACGATATAGCTTTAAAAAGGTCAACGATAGGGAAAAAGTTATTACATTTTTTGAATTAGCCAAAAATAATAAATAAACAATAAAAAATTTTCCGTGTCCTAAAATTTGTGAGAATGTGTAATGATTTTTTTTTTTTCTCTCGCTACAACCAAAATGTCGGATGTTTTCCCTATCAAAGATGATATTGGTAATTAAAACAAACACAATATTTATATTTTTTCTTAATTTCATAAAATAAAAACTATGCCAATCATTACAATGATTTTACTAATATTAGCGTAAAATTCGAAATAATGACACAATTTGTGTGCAATTCAATAAACATGAAAAGATTAGGAAAAAAAAAGACTGATTCTTGTGGGACACTCACACCCTTCCATTCCTATTTGATAATTTGACTAATTATTTGTCTATTTTTTAATCCATATGAGAAGTTTACCACGAACTGCAATAATTTTCTCTGTGACACTATCAAAAGCTTTTAGAATCATTTAGAATCAAATATAAAAAATGGATTTATATTTGAAAAGCGTGTCTAGCAATTCCATTAAGTTGCCATTTAGACCTAATATTTTTACATTTAATCATTAAATGGAAAATTATTAGGTCTACAGGGTACCTTAATGGTAATTAATAACACTAAAATAGTAAATAATAAAACATGTTTTTCAAACTTAAATCCATTTTTGTATTTGAAATGATAATTATAGCTTCACAGTGATAACTAATATTCGGTTGTTAACACTACCAAATACTTACTATATCTGGTATCAAAATATAGCAATATAGCAAATATTTGGTATTTTGCTTTATTTTGATAAAGGTTACATGTTGCAGGTTCAAGGACAAATGTTGAAAATTCAAGGTCATGTGTCACCTAGGCAATACCATGTGTTGCATTGTCAAGACCAAGGCAAAGTGTTTAAGTATTAATTTTTTAGCCTTAATCTAATAGTATTCTAATAGCAGTTGTTAGCATTAACTATATAGCCTTATAAATCTCTGCACTTAAAAAACATACATGAAAACTGTAACAGTAACATAACTATATAAATTTTTATTTGCAATTTATAATAGAGTAATGTGTATAAATGATAAAACAATACAATAATACAAAATATGTATGGATACTATAAGCTAAAAGTATCCATATAGTATCCATATATATGTGAGCATTATTGTGTACCTCTTCTGAGATTTTATGATTATGGTCTTGTGAAAAATTACAATGTCTTGGTCTTGGATTGATTTTTTAATGTCTTGGTCTTGAGCCCAAATGTCATTGATTTTAATCATTCTTGGCCTTTACTGTCTTGATTACACCTCTGTATATATATAATGTAGGGTAGAGTGGTGTACCTCGGAGGTTTGTGTACCTTAAAGTGAATTTAAACTAAAATGTTAGTTGCATGTATTGGCCATTAGAGGCTCATATTAAGTTGTTCTACCACTGCTTAACAAAAACAAAAATTTGTTTTCAATACCAAAAAGTTACTTTTTTAAGTGCATATTCTTCTTTTTTCCACACTGAAGGTATAAACTTTATTTTAAAACTGATAATCAAAATTCGTAAAGTATGTTTGAAAATGTTTTCAGCTGCATTTATGCATGTTTGAAACTGCTTAACTCCTAACCTATGAATATATGATAGCAATTTTGTAAAAACTATGGTAGTTGCATGATTTTGTAAATACTATTTTGAGTAAGTTTTTTTATGAAATAATATCTTTAATGTAATATGTTGTTATATAGTGATAACAGAATTTAGTTGTACAAATTAATTTTTGCATTTTATTTTGCTAAAATTTGTTTTTAACTTAGTATTGAAAATGACTGAAAATAACTATTAGTATTGAAAAAGACTGAAACATTTTTTTAAATTTAAATGTCTATTCCTTATTTATAATTTTTTAGAAAAAATATGAGAAAATGCATTGGTTATAAAATTATACAAATGCTTTTTTTCTTAAATATGTAATATTTTGCATGCACATAAATTATTTTATTAATAATGTGTTATGAAAATGAATGCTTATAATTTTTTTAATTTACAAAATATCAATTTTATTGAATTTATATTTCTAGAATTTTATTTTCAGTAATTTATAATATTTTTGAAAAAAAGATATTCAAAACTCTATTTGTCAAAACCTATGATACCCAAAGGTAAGTATTTAAACAAAACTCAAAGTAAACTTGTAATAGACTTGATTAAACAAGGTAATACTTATAGAAAAGTTCAAGAACTTACAAATATTTCATTTACAACAGCAGAAGCAATTGTAAAGAAATACTAACAATATGAAACATTTGAAATTTCAATTAACAGGAAACACAATTTCACTTACATCAATTAGAAATCATATTCATAAAACAGGGTTCAGTGGATGTATGGCTCCTAAAAAACCATTTTTAACAAAAACTCATATGAAGAGAAGAATGAATTCTGCAAAAAATTTTATTTAATGCCACTATGATTTTGGAAAAAAGTTCTTTGGTCTGATGAATCCATGTTTAACTTAAAAAAATCTGGTGGTGCACAAAGACTTTTGCAAAAAAGGGGTAAATCTTTTCATTTGAGTTGCATGAGCGGAACAGTTAAACAGTTTGTTGGTGGAAGTGTAATGCTATGGGGTTGTATATGCATGGAATAGTGTTTGAAAATCAAAATTTATTGATGAAGCTATGAACGTTGATTTGTATAAAAATATATTGATAAGAAATTTAAAATCTTCTGCTTAAAAAACTTCAATTAGTAAAATTTTTTTGTTTCAATGAGACAATAATCTGAAACACACTTTTAAAAATACTAAAACCTTTTTTGATGAAAGCAGTATAAACATTTTAAAATGGCCTTCACAGAGCCCTGATTTGAATCCAATAAAACACTTATGGACTTTGTTGGATAAAAAATAGGTAAAAGGTCATTTACAAAAAAAAGATTTAAAGGCAGCAAATGTTGTAAATATTGTAAAGAAGAATTTTACTTTTCTTTGAAGGTTTTTTAACAAATAAAAAATTTGATAAAAAAAAGTTCTTTATAGTTAATGCATTATACAATATTTTATTCAAAGGTATTAATTTTATTGAAAAATTTGTTTATTAAGAATCTCTTTAGTTTAATATGTTGTGTGTATTTCTTATCAGTTCCTTGAATCAGGTTTAAAAAAATTTGGATACAAGAAAAACAACAATGTGAAGAAAGTCTTCACGGTAGTAGAAGATAAACTCTTAGTTGATTGCATTTTGAAACCGCTGATCTTCGGTATGGACTGACTTTGAAAGATGTTTGAAAATTGGATTACCGATTTGGGAAAGCAAATCAAAAAAAGTATGATGCATCCTAAGATAGAAACCAAATGGCTGGAAATAATTGACTGAAAATCTTCAGAAAAAAGTATTCTAAAGAATTATCACTTGAGGCAAGTCTAGCATGCTCGACTGCTTTTAATAGGGAAAATGTAGCACTTCTTTTTCTGAACTATGAAGTAGCTCTTGGGTTTAAACAAGATCAAGCTGTTACAGCATTTAGCATATAGAATGTTTTCGAAACCAGTGTTAACACTGTCCATAATTCTCCCAAAATCTTAGCAAAAAAAAGTCAAAAGCAGGTTGGCGGAATGACTAGTCGTGAGCGAGGATGTAGAATAGCAATGATTGAAGCAATATTTGCTGGAGGTGAATATATGCCTCCAATGTTGATTTTCCATCATAAGAACTTTAAAGACTTGATGATAAAAGGAAGACCAGAAGGTACACTTGGTGGAGCAAACCCAATGAGATCGTCAAGTGAAAAATTGTTTCTAGGATTTATGAAATATTTTGTAAAGCATACTTATTCAAGTAAGGTAAATCAATCCATTTTTTTACTTAATAACCATGAGAGTCATATATCAAAACCAACAATCCAGCTGGCAAATTATAATGGGATTACAATGGTAAAAATTTATCAACACACTAGTTACAAAATGTAGTCCTTAGACAGAGGGGTAATTGGTCCATTTTAGACTTATTTCAACAATAAAAAGGATTGGATGTTAAAACCAGGCAATGCTGGGAAATCATCAACAATCTATGATGTATCAGAAATTTCTGAACAAGCTTTTTCCCTAGCTTTACCCCAAGTAACATTACACACAGTTTTAGTGAGTGATGTTCATCCACTGAATAAAAACATTTTCAAAGATTATGAGTTCCGGCTATCCACTATAACAAATCAATCTTATAAGTAAGCATAATGAAGACTTTTTAAGCAGGCCTGGGCCCTTGACTAATATTGAGGTGACAAACTGCAGTCATGCTTCTTTGGCAAACCAGATAAGCACTAACATTGTGTCTCCTGATATTATTCTAGCCTATCCAAAAGCTCAACCATGAAAACAAACTGGAAGAGGTCATTCGAAAAAAAGTCTTGCATTTTAACATTCCAGTAACACTTCAAAATAAAAAAGAAAAACAAAGAAAAAATCTGGAAACAAAATGAAAGACAAAATTGATCATAAACAACTGTTATCTGTTTTAAAAAAGGCTTAACTTTTCCTTGGAGCAAAGTATAGAATTAGAGGAAAATGTAGATGTAGTATCTGACAAAGTATCTGCTCAGTCAGAAGTAGACTTCGAAAGATTCAAATTTAAAGAAAAATCTAGCATGGAGTTTTCATCTTGGCACAAATTCAAGGCAAACATGGTGCAAAAAACTAGTAGGTACTAGAAGTTGCTGACACATTTTTCGAAATTCAGAATATGAGAAAGAACATAAACTCACAAAGATTTAAGAGAGAAGACAAAACTATGAGTTGGACAAATCAGACATGGTCTTTCAGTTGCCACATCCCCCTATCACAGGAGGTTCAGCACGACAAATGCTAAAGCAAAGTGAAAGACTTAAAATTACCAAACTTTAATGTTGACATTTGTTATTACTCTTTTCTTAATCGATTTTATATCTTATGTATGTTTTTAATACTTCTAAGTTTAAATTAGTTTAAATTATAATCTATATATAGTTATACATTAACTTATATATAATTTATATATATAACTAATATATAGTTTATATAAATCTAACTAGTTAGATTAATATTAGCTCCAATTAGACTGATGCAAAGTCCAATTATCCTGTATGTAAAAAATATTTATATAATGCAAAACAAGAAACAAACAAAATAACCTGTTAAAATATAAAGTGACAGTGGAGTGTGATATATATATATATATATATATATATATATATATATATACATATTTATTTTAAGCTCCACCCTAATACATATTTATATATATATATATATATAAATATGTATTAGGGTGGAGCTTAAAACAACATTTTTGAAAAAAACCTGTTCCTACCCCTTTAATTTGTTCTATATAATACTAAAACACTAGGTATAAATTTTTTTTGAACAAAAAATTATTTTAGGGGTAGCTCAAGACCCTTAAAAGTTTGACTGGTCCCTAAAATTTTGAAAATAAAAGTTCTTCTAAAGTATGTCAACCTGGTACTCAAAAGAAGCGAAATTATATAAAAACTTCAAAAACAGTAATAACTTTACAAAATAAGCATGTTTAAAGAAACTATTTTTTTAAAACCTGAAAATAATGACTTTTTTCATTTTCAACTTAAAAACAATAGTTTTTATGCATTTATTTAAGAAAAAAGTTAATTTTTTGTAAATTGATTATTATTTTTAAAGTTTTTATATAATTTCGCTTCTTTTGAGTACCAGGTTGACATACTTTAGAAGAACTTTTATTTTCAAAATTTTAGGGACCAGTCAAACTTTTAAGGGTCTTGAGCTACCCCTAAAATAATTTTTTGTTCAAAAAAAATTATGTTTAATAGATATACAAAATCTATAAATTATTTCTATATATATATATACATGTATAAATTATGTTAGTGTATTCTACAAACAGAGTGCTCAATGTTCTAAAATAACAGAGCAATAATAAATTAGTAAAAACACTTATCTAATTTTTGATTACTTCAACACTGTGTTTCGCCATCAGTAGGTTCATCAGGAAGATATATATATATATATATATATATATATATATATATATATATATATATATATGTATATATATATGTATATATAAAAATATGAATATATATATTAAATGCGGTAATGGTGTAGTGGTAGAGTCTCGCTTCATAAACAAGAGGTTCCGAGTTTATCCCCACCACGTCCCTGGAAGTACCGCGCTCAACACTTTACTCCGTGTGTAGCGGCCTTGTTCATCAAGGTTCATGTTTCGGAGTTATAGAGTTGAGAGAGGGTTAAGCCACAAATGAGTAGCCTCCTCGTCTGTAGTGGCCTTCTTGGCCTTGAGGAGGCAAATTAACAAAAAATATATATATATATAATATATATATTATATATATCATATATATTATGTATAATATATATATATATATATATATATATATATATATATATATATATATATATATATATATATATATATATAAATATATATATATATATACACACACACACATATATATATTTATCTATATATGTATGTATATTTATATTTTAGACAAAATAAGTATTATCATTTGATATCCTTGAGTTTAATACAAACTCTATTATCAATCTGGGATGTTAAAGGGGTAAGTATTTTTTGTTTAATTATGGTTTTAAAACTACTAATAAAGGTAATTTATATTTTTAAATAAACTTTTTAATTTCATTTTCTACCATATTATACTTTTAAGCACTGCTTAAGAGTCTATATCTGACATAATTTTGTGTACTTTCAGTAATCCAGTGTACTTTTAGTAATCCAGTGTACTTTCAGTAATCCAGTGTATTTTCAGTAATCCAATGTACTTACAGTGTGCTCTGATTATATAAGAGTTTAAGAAAGTGGTTGCCAAAAAAATGAATGAGAAAATTATTAAAAAGAATATTAGGTTTCTCAAAACCATGTTTTTGAGAAACCTAATATTCTTAAGAAAAATAATTTAAACTAAATTTCTCAAAAATTTAGTTTAAATAATTTTTCTAAAATTGAAAGCTGAAAAAATATATATACCACCTGCTCCCTATGAAGTAGTAATAAAATATCATTTCTGAAGGAGCAGGAGGAGGGTGTGCTAGTTGGTATTGTATATGATTAGTAATGAAGTTCTTCAAAAAAGTAAATTTATCCCAATAATAGGCATAAATTTTAATGAGCATCACTTAAATGATTTGGAAAAAATTATTTTAATATTTATATTTTATTTAGATTGCTACCAAATATGAAAGTTCAAATAAAGGTATACTTTTTATTTTAAACAAGTGTTTAATACATTTAAAAAAATTTTTAATTTACTTTATTTTTATTCATTCATTGTTATAAGTAAAATTATATACTCAAAAATTATATTTAATTTTCAAATAAAAATATATTAAGCAAATAAATATATTAGGCAAAATAAAAATATACAAATTATATATCAATACTCAGGCCTTGGCAGTTTAGAACCTTGGCTGTTTAGAGGAACAGCTTGCATGGCAAGCCAAGCAAGCTGTTCCTCTAAACAGCTTTTTATGAGTGCTTTTAGTTTCTGAGCAAGCGGATAATTCATAAAAAATTGCTTATTAAATACAAAGTTTGATTTTATTATCGTTACAAGCATATGCTTGTAAGATTAATGTTACAAGAATATAAACAATAACAGTAACAACAACAATAACATAACAAGCATCCCTTATTATATTGTAAAAATTCTTTAGACAAGTGTTTACTTTAGACAAGTGTTTACTTTAGAAAAGTGTTCACACTAACTATTCATTCATTAACAATTTATTTGATAAAAAATTAAAAATAAATCTATAAAATTTTCACTGCTTATAAAAAATATTTTATATTTTCCTATTATAATATAATGTATAGCTAAAATATAATTTCAAGCAGTACAAAAAAAACCAGTGACTGTTACGCAAAAAAAACAACAATCACATTTTATGATCAAAAGAGGTCAAAATTTGAACTTTGCTTTTTTTATTTAATATAGTTTACACAGAATTTTTAATTTAAATGAAATTTTAAAATTGTTACAGAATTCAAAAAAGAGAGCTGAAGAGTCAAAATTATCTGGATATTGCACCAGTTTTAAAAGAATATTTGTGCAAAGCATTAAATCCTCAAGCAAAAATCGAAGTAGCTCTACGCAACTACAACAACTTATATATGCATTGTGACACTCTTAGCAATAGATTCTTAATTTGCTAAACTCCCCTGTCTAATCGCAGGGAGTATATATGAATATATAGAAAATACACAATTATGTTAATAAATTTATGGAACTTCTTCAGTCTCATTGCGATAATACCTTTATGAAATTTATAACCATTTTCAAGAAATGAAGAAAAATGTATAAGAGTTTTGTGACATAACCACCTTCATTTTATATTTAGAAAACTTTTTTTATCTCTGAGGTTTTTCTCTGAGATAAATTTTTTTAACACAGATAAGTTTTCTGGGTTGAGTTGCATTACTAGTGTTTTATTTTCTGGTGGGAATCTAGTATTTTATATTCTAGGTGGAGCTCTGCAACTCCATACAGAAAATAAAACCCTAGGTTCATTCAAAAGTGATAAACATATTTACTCAGAAATCTAAATTCTAGTTTTTATTTAAACAGTAACTTAATTGAAGTTTTCTTAAAAGTCATTATCAGGCTCCTGCATTTGCCTATTTGCAAAACTTAATTATTGCTTAACATAATTATTAGTAAGTCTATTTATTGCTGAAAATAATTATTATCAAACATAATTATTTATTTAATATAAGTATTAGTCAACAAATTTATTGCTACACATGTTTATTACTAAACATAATTATTATTAAATATAACTATTATTCAACATAGTTATTATTTAACATAATAATTATTTAACATAATTATTGCTAAACATAATTATTGCTAACCATAATTATTACTAAACATAATTATTATTTAACGTAATTATTTTTTACATAATTATTACTAAACATAATTATTGCTAACCATAAATGTATGCAGGACTTATAAAGAATATTACTTAGCGTATTATTTTGTTCTTGATAAATTGAAACACATTGTCAATAAGTGTGCTAATCATAATGTTTTCAAGAGTGTTAATAAAGAATATTGGTGGTAACTGTGCTAATCATAATGTCTTCAAGAGTGTTTGAAAATAATATTGGTGGTAACTGTGCTTATAAAAAGTTTTTTTACCTATTATATAGTGTTCTTTTAGAGAATGTTATGAATGATCTAGCAGTGGGATGCTAGACACTGCTGACTATTTGACAAAAATGCTAGTTTGACTTATTTATTGTTTGTATTGATCATGTTTATTTTTACCACTGTTTTTTTCAGCTTGAAAAAACTTATTTAATTCATTTCTTTCATTACTGCTTAAAACTATTTTTATTAAATAACCATGGTTATCATGGTAACACTTTTAGTTTTTCCTAATTTTTTTTTTATGTTATTAATTTGAATTTAGTTTGAAATAAATTCATAGTTCATGTCACATATTTTTGTTGTTAAAAAGTTAATGGAACTTTTAATTAAAATTTTATCATTTTCCATTCATGTTTTGGCAAGTGCATTTTGAGAATAGTAAACTTTTCCATTCCATTTTTTAAACTAGAAGAAACAACTTCAAAGTTTTTGATTCATTGTTTGTTCAATATGGAAACCCTCATTCTAGTTTAATTAAAGTGACACAAATCCATAAAAAGTGACATAAGCTAAGTTTAAAAAAAAACAAGTATTTTTTGTTGCACTTGGAAATCTTAAATTTTTTTTTTGCATTTGCATTTCATATGCCAGCAATAATTGGTCTTACTTTATCATAAGCCCTAATATGTTGAATTAAAAATATAAATAAATATTTAAATAATATATTAATCATATTCTGTTGTCATAATAAAATAATAATTTTAATCTAAATATTTAGTCTAGATTTTATGATTTTTTATGGACTTATGAGTTAAGTTTTTTGGTTTAGTTTATTTTACTGAAATTTTGTCTGAAAATAAAAATGTGTGGACTTCAAATGAAGCAATATCAGAAATCATAGTGGGAGATCGAATATCTACAACAGCTAATTGTACAATCAAAATATACTGTCCATTTAAAGGTAACCCATATCCACGTGTGAATTGGTTTTACAATGACCAGATTATTGACCCTATTAAATTTGAAAATATTGACACAACAGAACTTCAGGGAAATTCTGTTTTAGTAATAAGTAATTTTGATAAAAAACATGGTGGAATGTATACATGCATGGTATTTAACAGATATGAGAGACAAAAAAGTACTGCATTTGTAAGGCTGATAGGTAGGCATTTTAATTTTTCAATTTTTTTGTAAAATTTAAAATCCCATCAGATTTAAATAATTTTTTTTATAACAGAGCCGTTTCAGCCAACAATATTTTCAACACGTCTTTCTCAGGAGCATTCAGATGATGAAACTGAAGTTGCTATAAATATTGGAACTAATGCTACATTCTATGATGGAAGTAGTCTTAACATAAGATGTGAAGTTAAAGCTGCAGAGGAGTATTTTATAACTTGGATGTTTAATTCTATTATATTAAATTCAAGTTCAGAAAGGTTGATTATTGAAAACACAAAACAAGAAAACAGTGGTTTGTATTTTTGCAAGGCGAGCGACAAGAGTGGGAAAGGAGATGAACAGTTGTCTCATATCACTATAATAAGTAAGCAATTCTTTTACTTATTATTTGCTACTTTATTTTATTTAGTATCTATTTAATTCTATACTAATTTTAGTCTCTATTAAATTTATCCTGCTACTTTTTTTATTTAATCTCTATTTAATTATAATTATTATTATCTAATTATCTAATTATAATTATTGTAATTTTTTGTGACAAACTTAATACTAATATTCATATTACAAAAAAGAAGATTTTTGTTTGTTTACAGAAAAAATATTTCCAAAAATTGTTGAAGGAAATAAAGTATTAAGGTACATAAAAGGTAGAGGAGATGCTCAAATTATGATTGGTGAAAATGCAACTGTCAGAGAGGGTTTTACTGTTAAAATACAATGCTCATACTATGCTGTTCCTAAAGGAAAGTTAACTTGGGAAAGGCAAGGTATGTAAATAAAAAATTGTTATTATTATTATTATTATTATTACTGTAATTATTGTTTTATCATTATTTTTGCTATAATTATTATAATTGTTGTTATTGCTGTTGTTGTTGTTGTTGTTGTTATTGTTGTTGTTGTTGTTGTTGTTGTTGTTGTTGTTGTTGTTGTTGTTGTTGTTGTTGTTGTTGTTGTTGTTGTTGTTATTATTATTATTATTATTATTAGTTATCAAAGAATGCTAATTACTAAAAATAAGTAAATTAAACATATAAGTAAGAAGTTTTTGTTTGTTTTTCTATTGTAGAAGTTCTGTATTCATTTTGATAAATAAAAAGTCTTTTACCAATTATTTAAATAGGTTTTTTTAAAAGGGGGCCCACCCTACAACAGTGGGTTACTAAGGTCATAGGTCTAAGCCATAAATTATTTGAAGAATGTTTACAATATTTTGTATCTATTATTACAATTATATATATATGTGTTTGTGTATGTGCGTGTATATATATATATATATATATATATATATATATATATATATATATCAAGCCTTCGTAGGAGATGTGTGCGGTCGTATGCCCTATATAACCATGCATATAATATTTTGTTTTGACAACTTGGCCTTATCTCCTTACATATTTTAAGTTAGGGAGTTTAAAAAATGCATTGAATAAACAAAAAAACTAAAATTCGTAATGAATAATAAAATGAATAAAAAATAAACCAGAAAAAAAAAAAAGCATAAAATTAATGTATGTTTTTATTTTAATTTAAAATTGTTTCACTATAAATAATTTAGAAAAAATCAAAGTTTCAAAGTTTTTCAATTTAAGCTTAATTACTTTGAAATTTAATAATTTAAAAATTTGTCACTTTGATATTTTCTAATGTCTACAAAGCAAATAAAAGATTCAAATCCTACTTACATATCTGTTAGTAGGATTTGAATCCTCATCCAATGCCGATATAACTGTCATACCCCATAGATGTAATAATCAACCTAAGCCCTACATTCACACGGCAATAAAGGAAAAATTATTAGTTTTAAAATTTTGATTGAAGCGCTTTTAAATTAAATTAAGTATGAACTACTGATTAAGAAACTTCTAAATTAAAAAATATATTATTTTTGTGCTTTTATTTTCTCTGGTTTATCTTTTATTAATTTTATAATTCTTTATGTTTGTTTCTCTTTTCAGTTTATGGTTTGTTTATTTTTAATTTTCTCTTTAAATTAATTTTTTAGTACATTTTTAAAACAACGTAAATATCCAAGTTGTCAAAAAAAAGAAAAAGAAGTTGTATGCATGTTCATATAAGACATGCATTTGCATGTGTCTTCTGAAAAAGCTTGATATATAAATATACAGCCCTCAGAATTAGGAAAAATGAGGTCAGCAATGATTTGACGACCTTAACCTGTTAGAGGTTGGCAAAAAAAAAACTTGATACAAAGGTTTTACCATAAAACATAGAAAAAAGATTGGGCATTATTTGACGACCTTAAACACTTCTAGGTTGGCAGTTAAGTTGGCATTGCCGAATGTCAACCCTAATTCTGAGGGCTGAGTATAAATAAGTATATATTTATATTGGATCACATTGTTATAACTTTAGGAGTTGTTCTTTTAAATGATTATCCAAATGAGAAGTCTCATGATGATAAGTATATTAGCCAATATATAATACGTACTGTTCAAATAAAACATTCTGGTGAATATACTTGTGTAGCTGCCAACAGATTGGGAAAAACTGCTGTTTCATCAATAATTACTGTTATTGCTGCAAGTAAGCTATTTTTTAAAGGTTTTATATTTTATATTTATATATGAACCTAATTATGCTTTATATTTAGGTTTTATACTTATGTGTTATATTTATATATCAACCTGATTATGTTTTATATTTATATATGAACTTGAAGATATATATACATATATATATATATATATATTTATGTATGTATATATATATATATGTTTATATATGTATATATATATGTTTATATATGTATGTATATATATATATATACATATGAACCTGAATATATATATATATATATATATATATATATATATATATATATATATATATATATATATATATATATATATATATATATATATATATATGTATACATAAAAATGCACCATTTTTTTCATCTTTGGCGACCAGTTAATGTCAACAAAGGCTTTCTTACACCATGAAATGAATTTAGTTCTTTGTTGTGTAATAACTTATTGTCATTCAACTAACTGTTTTGTCTATTATTAACTATTGATTTCTGCACTTAAAGTTGATACTCCCGCTTTTGGGTTACATCTGTTTAGGGGTCGTTCATAAAGTTTGTACCCTCATAGGGGGAGGGAGGAGATCTTCAAAAAGCATACAAAAACGTAGGGGAGGGGGGGAAGGGTTCAATTTAAAAGTACGTACTTCGATTTTCTAATTTATCACAATTAACCAACTAATCAATAGAAAAGTTAAAATTCTGACTAAAGATCCTAGTTTATCAACTAAAAAGATATATGGTATAGAGAGTAGAGGGTATAGTTTTCCTCTTTGCACACATATGCATGGGTCCCCGCAGGATTTTTTTATTCTAGATAGAACACTTTCACACATTGTGCAAACTCCAAACTTAAGTATGTTTATTATACTAATTGAGAAGGTCTTGCAAAAAATTGGGATGGCAGAAACCTGGGGAAAAAAAAGCCCCAAAATGCTTGCCCCCCCCCTGCCCAAACATGAAAGCACTAATGTAGCAAAATTTTCAACTTTACTATCTAAAACTAAATTTATATTTATCAACAGATTTTAAATTTCGTAGAAAAATATGGTAAATAACAAAAGTTATGACCATGTAAATTTTCCCCCCCCCCCCCCCCCCCCCCAAAAAAAAAAAAAGCCTTTCAGGGCTTTTTGTTCCCAGGCCTCTGCCATCCCAATTTTTTGCAAGGCCTCCTTATTTGGCATAGGTATAAACATACTTAAGTTTGGAGTTTGCACAATGTGTGAAAGTGTCCTATCTGGAAAATCAAAAAATTCTGCAGGCGCCCATGCACACATGCCACCCCTTATATACTGGCCCTAAGTAAGACATATTTCAGGTAACTTATCTTTTGAGTTGACAAAATACAGGTTTTAGCAGTGCCATGGCTAGTTGGGCGGAGGCCCCCCCATAAAAATGTATTATTATGGTCTCAAAATCTTCCAAATTCTACCAAATTTTATTTGATTCATCATTAAAACAAAGAAAAACAATGACTTATCTAGAAATCGAACTCCGGACTCCGCCATTGAAGTCTATAGCATTAACCTCTTAGCCAAGCAAACTCATTCATTCTTTTTAATTTAACTTTATTAAAATTATTATTTGTATATATATTTGAAGATGTTCTTTAAATTGCGATCCTCTGCCGCAAACAAATAGCTTTGGGATCGTATAAACTATCCAAGGTACCTCATCCACCTTTTTTTTTTTCAATAAACTTTTTTATTGAAAAAAAAAGTTAGGGGGGGTTATATGAAAAATATATGTACTTTTTAAGGGATGTGGGGACTTAAAGTACGCATGGCAACAGGGGGTATTAAATTTCAAAATTTTGGGTGTACATACTTTATGGACAAACCCTTAGCGTATAAAGCATGTTTGCATTACAAGGTTTATCGTTGACACTACCAGTTGATAAATAATTTTTTATTGTTGTAGGAACGCTGAATTCAGAAATATTTAGGCGTCTATCAATTTTTCTATTGCTTGTTTTCATTTTATGCATTCCAATTGCTTGCCATTTTGTTTTTGACAAAACATCTCTTTTACCCATATTTTGACAAGGTTGGATCAGTTAAAAATTGCTGAATTTTGAATCAAAATGTAGTTGTGGTTTTTATAAAAATAAAATAACAATAGGGACCCAAATGAAATATCATAATGCTAACAGGCTATTGAGTGATAAAAATGCTAGAGACTTCAATAAAAATCTCTCAATAAAGAGTGTTACGAGTTTTTTTGTCAAAGTGCGCTTAAAATTCATTTTTAAAAATTGAAAGGAGTTAATTGCTCCGTTAATTTTCTCATCATCCTCCACCTCCTTTATAGTATCCATAGAATTTTTTTTTCTCTCTAAATTAATAAATTATAGCCATAGTATAAATAAACATAAAAATGCAGAGTACATCTCATCAATCTATCAGGTTATCATTTCTTAAAAGTATTATATACGTTAAAAAAGCAAGTGCGTTTAAACTTTCTGTACAAGGTGTATATATATATTTATATATATATTACATGTATGTATATGTATAACACACATATATTTATACTATATATATATTTTTTATACATATATGTAATATATAGTATGACATATTTATATATACAGCACTTTTTTTTTCCATATAAGACATAAAGCATTTTTTTTTAATTTAATTTTTAAATCTAAAACATTTAGATTCTGGCCCACCAGTAATTCAGAGTGGATCTCGAAGGAGAACTGTAGAAATCTTATCTTCAAAAGCATCAAATGTTGTCAAAATTGGAGATTTTGTAAAAATTGTTGAGGGTGCACCTCTGAAGCTTTTGTGTAATGCTTCAGGTACACCACATCCACATATCACATGGTTTTTTGGTCGAGACCCTTTAGTAGATGACTCGGTCATACAAACATCCACTATGCTTTTAATTTTAAACTTTCAGCCTCATCATGCTGGAGACTATAAATGTGTTGCTAAAAATGCAGTTGGTGAAACTCGTGCATTTACAGAAGTTCGATTGATTGGTATGTTGATAGGCGATAAAAATTTTTTTAAATTTCTTTTTTTTTTATTCAGTTCTAATTTAATTGTAAAACTTGTTTACCAGTCACTAGTATCTATATTAACCATATTAGGAAAAGTTAAAGTTATGTATAAAGCATGACATTTGAATCTAATTATAGAGTATTTCCTTTTTCTTCTGGATGAGAATAAATAAGAGCTTATGTAGGTGAATTGACAACAGACAAATGTTTACATTTTGTTCTAAAAAGTTTATAAGAGTTTCCAAATTTTACACTAGATTGAAAACTAATTAAAGATAAATGCAACATGAATCTTAATTTTAAAGCAATAGCTTACAGCCACTTTCATAAAACAATTAAATGGAAAATTAATACAGTTTACTATTTTACAGTATAATACAGTATAATAATACAGTATAATACACAATAATACAGTATAATAATACAGTTTACAATGTTTACAATTAATAGTTTTTTTACTGTAATTAATTTTCAGATTATAGTTATTTGCACTATAATGACATCATAATCATAATGTAAGTTGTTTAATAACAATATGAAATCAGTTAAACTGCTGGTTATAAATTAAAGTCATTCAACTGTTTTTAAATTTATTTGATGTGAAATTTACAAAATTAATTGAGGCATGTGAGGTCTTGGTGAGAACTACTCTCCTAGGAGAATCAAAGTTCTAATACTCTGAATCTAATCTTTCAAGTTAATGTTTTTAATTTATTAAGTATTAAAAAAATAAGTTTTTGTAATGTTATTTTTATTTTACAATTGTTTTGATTACAACTAATAATTGTACAAGTGAAAAAATGTTTCCTTGATATCATTTTTTCATGGTAGCATGTTATCAAAAAAATTAATTTTCTTTGTATGTTTATTTTTTCTTACGTATGGTGGGTCATAATGGGCTGTGTATGCTTATAGACACAGATAAAATATTAAAAGAAGTATAAAAAATTGAGTATAAAATCCAGCCAGAAATAAAGATCTCAAGAACAAAAGTAGCAAATTAATGTTTTGTGTTGTTTATGTAGAGATATCTCCAGTAGTGTTACAATTCAGTGATCATAATGACAATGGCGATGCTAGGTTTAGCTAAGAGAATCATCAAATATATCAAAACAAAATCAAAACAATCAATATATAAAAAAATAAAAAACAAAAATATAGCAAAACAAAATCCAAACAATTACAATAGTAATAGATAATGGTCACAATTTTAAACTACTAGGGATATAAACAGAGATCAAAAAATATTAAGTAAAAATTCAAGCAAAATGTACAAACACATAAAAAAAAAAAATTTCGAGCAAACATAAAAAACGCAAAGTACAAAACCTATATAAATATAAACACAAAAATATATACATATATACACAAAAAAGATAACAGACCAAAAGATAATAATTATATATATGCTGCAAGATCCAATTACAATTAAGTTGTGGGCTAATTAAGTTGAACTCCAACTTCAGGGCCACAATAGATTCAAAACAAAACTGATGATTTAAAGTGTATGACAATAGACACCATACATCAGAAATGCATTGTTGTAATCTTATTCATCCTCTGTAGCCTTATCATATCATTATTGCAATAAAATAGACCTCACTCCAGAAAGCCAATTACCCAAAGCTCTCCTGAGATTGTGAAACACTAATAATAGGGTAAAGGAAGGTATGTTCGTGATATATGTAATTTCGTGATATTTCGCTCGGCATTTGTAGCGAACATACCTATTAGTCAAAAACATCGAAATTGCGTCAAATGGTACCCCGGGGTACTACTGTCGATTCACAAATAGTCGTTGGGTGCGTGTGATACGTCAATTGTTTACTATCAGTTTGTACATTCTTTAGCATTATTTAACATGCGTTCAGCACATTTGTTTGGAGTACTTGTCCAACATTTTTATTTCCAGACTTGTGTTTTAAGGTAAGTAAATTATTTTTATTAAATATTAAACTAGAAAAGATGCTTGATTTAATGGTAAAACTTTTGTTTTTTTATTAACTTCCTATAACTTATGATTCCTTATTGCAGTTACACATTTTCTTAACGTTTTCACCTCAAATGAATTTACATTTTTAATCATGTTTCTTTTATTAAATATAATGACATTAAAAATTGTTTTAAGCACGATATAACTATATAGTTAAATGATAATAATATCTTTCTCTATACGAATCTGCAAATATTTTTGCAACCACTAGATGTAGGAATATACAAGCCACTTAAGTCAAACTGGGCCACTAGCTTAAATGACTTTATGAGGGAAAATCCTGGATAAAAACCAAATCGGACAACTTTTCATACAATATTGAATCCAGCATTTATTAAAAGCTTTTCTAAAAAAAATATATAAAATGCATTTAAAAAAAGTGGCATTAAAAAAAATGGGTGCAGTGTTCCTATTGTTTAGTACCTTATCATGAGAGTTGTCAAACATATGAGGACATTGGTGAAGTATTTATGTGTGATACATGTTGTCAACAAGAAAGTGATTTAGAAAAATAAGTTAATCAGATATAAGTATGGTTAATATTATAGTTATTATATTAAGAGTTTTTTGTAGGTCTGTTATTTTATTTTCTAAGCTACCTATGTTAAAAGTATATTTTTTTTATATATAAATATAAAGTAATGAAAGTATTATTATAATTTTGTTAACTTATAAGCCTGACTATATTTATATTTTATGAACTTAAAGTCTGATTGAATAGTTATGAATTCAAAACAAGTGTTGATATTTTTTGTTATATTATACCAGATGTTATACTTAATTAATAAAGAAAAATTTAAATATTATTGTGTATTCACGAAATTACCTAACCACTATCACGAAATTAAATATCATATCACAAAATTACCTAACTTTTCTCAATGACTTTTGAGCTTTTATAAAAACTTATCAAAGGACTTAAAATCCCAAAACTGCATAGATTCTAGTAACTTTACTCTATGTACATCAAACAATTAAAGTAATTAAGTAAAATTACTGAAATTGACTTTGTAATTACACATCTAGTTAATTTATCACGAACATACCTTCCTTTACCCTATACAATATACAGTAAAATGTAAAAAGCACATAATAAAATAATGTTGTAAAAACAATAGTTTTCACTTCATCTTACAACAATAAACATATACAACAACAGCAGTAATAACTTAAGAAAATTAAACATTAGATAATTACGGGCATCTTACCAAATTAAATGAGCAAATTTAGACATAACTATATCTACCTAAGTTTAGACATCACTATATCATAACAATAT
>NC_088932.1:13222500-13237500 GCF_038396675.1 Hydra vulgaris | reverse complement strand
GTTCTACTTTATCAAAAGCTTTTGAGAAGTCAAGATATATTACGCATAATGGTTTACCCTTTGCAGTTTCGTATGTAATGGTGTCAATTGTTTTGATCAAATTTGTTGTGCATGACTTGTTTGGAACAAAACTAGTTTGCCTTTCAGAAATAAGACTATTTAAAACTAAATGTTCCATAATTATGTCCCGAAAAAGCTTTACGAACATTTTACAAATCACAGACGTCAAAGATATTGGTCTATAGTTTTCTGGTTCAAGTTTTGATCCCCCTTCATAAATAGTTGATATATTTGCAACAGACCAATGTTAAGGGACACAACCAGTCTCAAAACTCAATTTGAAAATGTAGATAATTGGATCAACAAAACCTTCTGCAATGTGTTTTAAAACAAACACACTAATTTCATCAGAACCTATCACTTTTGACTCATCAATACTTTCTAACATTTTTAGTATTTTTTCATTGGTAATCATATCAGGTAATATACTGTCATCACACTGATTTTCACATCTTTGCAAGAACTTGGGTTATGCTTGGTCATCATCTTTTACAAAGACTGACTTAAATTGCTTATTTAATATATTTGAAATGTCTGATATTTCAGTTGTAATTTGTTCTTTTTTATTTTTCATGGCTCTAATTTGGGATTTAACATTTTACTTTTTATTTACGTAAGAGAATAAAAGTTTAGGTGTTAGCTTCGCTCTTTTTACTAAATCCATTTCGTATACTTGAGTTGATTTTTTAATTTGTTTTTTGACATTAGCACAAATTTTGTTGAATTCCTTTTGAGATTCTTGACTTTGCTGATACACATTCAAATGAAATAGAGATTTGTTTCATTTTTATTGCCTTTTGAACTTTTGCATCCAGCCATGGTTGGCTATTCTTTTTTTTGTTATTAAAAGTAGAAACAAACAATTGACAAGATTTATTATAAATATGTAAAACTAACTCATAGCACTCACAGCCTGAATTATCATAAAATAGCTCAGCCCAATTGATTTGTTTCAAGTACTTGATCATTTGTGTAAATTTACCCTTTTTAAAGCAAAACTTATCTCTTGAAAATACTATATTATCACTAGAACTAGTAAAATATTGCCAAGTGATGGAGTAATCGTATCTACCCTTTTCATAGTGACTATTGACTAAATCTATGCAATTCAGATTGAAAGCTAAAACAAGGTCAAGGGTATTAACTGCAGAAACAGAATCACTTTGTTTAAATGTTGGAAAGTTTACTATTTGGTATAAAGAACAATCATTTAAAACTTTAATAAATTCATGCTCAGTTGAGTTTTCATTTGAATGAATTATTGGACCGTCATCTGTCCATTCTATATTAGGGAAATTGAAATCTCCTACAACAATGAGATCCGTGTATTTTTTGCCACTTTTGAGTTCTAAAGCAGTTTTGATTGAGTCTAGAATTGATTTTGAGTAATCAGCTGTAGAATTCGGTGATCGATATATACAACCAACAATTAACTTAAAATTATTACATTTTATTGAGCACCAGACTTGTTCAATCTCTGTATTGTTAAGATGCGGATTAACAACTTCTATATTTGTAAGATTTTTATTTGTGTAAAGTGTAACTCCTCCTCTAATTCAATCTCTATCTGCGTGATATAGGTCATATCCATCAATTTTTTTAATTGTATGCAATTTGAACCAAGTCTCTGTAATTGCGATAACATCTATTTTGTTTGTCAAAGCAAATTCTGACAGCTCGGATAATTTGTTAGAGTTAAATGAGGTAGCATTGGTGTAATAAAAATTAATTGGTTTGTCGTTAGTCTTAATATTTTGCTTCAAATAAATAGTTAGTTGTTCATTATGTAACTTTTGATAAGATTTATACAATTGACTGGTATGGGCCCTTCCGGGCCTGCTTGGCAATGCTTTCTTTGACAAATGGGTGAGCTTTGTGGTTGCCAATGTCTTTTGTTGTAGCGATGTCAATACACAACAATTTTCTGCTTCTAATGACAAATTAAAAGGGCTGGTCTAGGTTATTATTGCGTTTTAAGTCTTTATTTACCTCCTTTCTCTCTTTATTCAATTGTGCAAATTCAGCCTGCTCATTAGGAATGCGATCAGGTCTTATATATCCTTTTTTATATACTTCAATTGTTGACAGTTCCTTGGCTGCAGACAACATCTCGTTTCGTGCTCCTTCATTCTCAAATTCAACAACTAATGGTTCTGATGTATTGTTTACCAAGGCAACTTTAGATTTTAGTCTGAATGTCGATTTTATTATTATTTGTCTGTTCAGTGAACGTATTAATTCATTGACCATGTTCTCGCCATCTGTCTTATTGTCCTCGTTTGTACTTTTTTGCGAGTTAGCCAAACCGACAATTACAACATTTTTAGACTTTTTACTGGATAGTTTTTCATGACTTTTTGACACTTAGATGCTTGCATTATAAAGCTCGGAACCTGGTTTGGCTAATTGTTTATCAATTTGGCTGTAATAAACAGCAGGTAAACTAGAAGGTGGTAAATTTGCATTTTTCTCTTCTAAGCTTTTCACTTTTTTGCTAAGTTCAGGTATTTTTGCATCTTTTTCTGTCAATTTCACTTCAAATAATTAAGTTTGTTGATTTAGTTTTAGCATAAAGTCATCCTTTGGCTCTTCAATTGCTTTGTTAATCATCAAAACTATAAAATTCTTTTGTTGATCAGTGAGCTCAGTCATATCTCAATCCTTAATTTCCACCAATGAAATGAAAGAGAGACAACCACTACAAACACCTGTGGATTTCTTCTTGTTGATATGTTGGTCTTTATAGGAGGGTTACCACTCTGAATACCAGTGGATTACCTCCCGGTCAGAATTATTATTATATATTATATTAGTTATCTTATTACACAGGGACTAAAAAGTTTTAGTATGTGTTTTTTTTTCCTTATCTTTAAATATGTTATACATATAATATCTATAGGTCTTTAAAAATATTTTACTTTGTGTCCTAGAAAATTGGAAAAGATTTAAAAAAAAATTATGTGTGTAAGCGAAAGGATTTGAACCCACGCAAAGTACTTCAACCACTTTGGCATGCTATAATATCATCTTTTAACACTATTAAATAAATAAAAGACTTATTAAACTTTATAAAACAGCATATAAATACTATAAATCAAAATTAAGGATATATTGCTGCAACGAAATTTTCAAGTAAAAGTAAATCTGTAAAAATTGATATAATTTTTAATAATTTATATAACTTGAAGTTTACAGGTTAGGTATTTGCATAAACTTTCATTTACATAGATCTAATACGAATCATTACGGATTGTGGTTTGAAAAAAATGCCTAATAGCTTTATAAAATTAAAGATATTTTTATTTACATATTTATTAACAAATTAACAGAACATAACAACTTTCAATAGTTTTCAATTGTATGTCTATTATCTGATTAATCTAAAAAAAGTAATTGAATTAAAAAAAGGAAAAAAATGCACCACATATGTTAACTGGAAATCAGTTTATTTATACATAATAACAAAACAAAATATATAAAGAAATTTTTTTTTTTTAATTTGCATCATTAATTAACGGTTGGTAGATTAACCAACTACAAAAATACTAATTAAAGATGTTGCATATTACTTTCCCACCATTCCCTCTCCTCATATTTTACTTTCTACAGAATCCACACTTCTTATTAAAAAAAGAGGGGGTGGGGTTTGAGCTTTTGCCTTAAATTTGGACCCACACTTTATATGCCTTATGAGATGTAGGCACTCAAGTTGTTCTACAATATGCTGAAAAAGCACTGTAAGATATATCCAAAATGAAGAAAATAATAATAATTATAATAAAAGAAGTAAAAACATATTTACACTGCAAACCAAAATTACCTGTTGCTAATGTTTTTTCTAGAGCATTGTTTAAAAAAAGTCAAAATCTGAAAGAAAAGATAATGATTGCACAATTACACAAAATAACAAAAACATAAAAGCTATCAGTGCAAACAAATTTTGTTATTTGATCAAAAAATAAAATTGTTCTTACCTTAATTACGACAAACTAATTTCTTTTTAAACTATTAGCCAATGATCAACATAGTAAGTTTTAAATAATTAAAGTTTATTAAGTTAAAAAACATATTTGAACAGTAGACAAAGTAAACTTATGATAGTTGGTAGAGCACCAAAGTAGAACTAAAGAAATAAAACAACAACTAAATTTAAAATGTTTGTAATACATAATATTTGCAGTTAAACATGAAAAATAACTCTACCATCATGAGATAATAAAGGCAAAATATGATCCTTTTAGTTAAAAACATTATTGTTTTCATTAAATGATTTTTAAGTTTTTTTACATTGTAAGTACTTATTAGATACCCGCTAATTCAGTGATAATTGTTGATTATTATGAAAATTGAAGTATTTACAAAATCTTAACTTATAATAAAATATTATTTTGATATGGAGAATCATGAACACTGTCACAGCAAATCATTTTAATATTTTGAATGTTGTGCTGACTAAAAGTTTGATGGTGTTTAGTGTAGAAACAGAATGTATATCTTTTCAACAAAAATGTTTTATAAACATAACTTAATATAAAAAAAAAAAAGAAACAAAACTTTATTTACATTATTTTGGTATTTTTTTACTAACTTATTAATTTACAAACAAAATTTACAAAAAAGAGCAATAAAATTCATATTAAACTAAAAACATTTAACTACATCTTCTATTTGTAGATGTAGTTAAGTCTTTCTCCTACACACTTAACTCCACCCACTTCACTTTTGGTATTTTTTTAATTTTTGTTTTTTAAAATGCAAAACAAAACGACTTTATAGTACTATAGATTTATATTCTATAAATAAACATGTTACATACTCATTTTCCTTGCACGAACTCAACTTACTTGTAGAAAACTTGAAATATAAAAACTTATTCATCTAGCTTTTTTCCTCGAACATCAGTTCTTTGGAATTCGCTTCCTTCATCTTGTTTTCCTGATTCATATAATTTGCAAACTTTTTAAGTCATCTATCAATCGTTATCTTGCTCTATAAACTTCATCTTTTCTCTTCTTGTAACTTCCAACTCTAATAGTGGTTGCTTGCAGCCTTGTTGGAGGCGAAGATTTTAAAAAAAAAAAAACATTTTGAATTTTTTCAATCTGGGCTTATATATTTATAGAAAAAAATAAATAGCAAAAAAAATCTTTTTAAAAAAGTTGTTAAAATAAAGTTTTAAAGTTTATGCTAGCTAATGTACTAGTTTTTTTTTTTTTTCGCCTCTGAATTAACACGTTACTGGAGAAGCAGGACAGGCCTTTTAATTTTTTAATTAAGTTTCAGACATAATGTTTTTAAGATCATCCGCAGCTTTTTTTTTTTTTTAAATTTTATTTAGGTGCCCCAAGAAGTCCTTATGGTCTTATCACAGAGCACCGCAGATGAGCATTTAATTGGAAGTTCACGCCTCCTTCCTAACCGATGTTGCAAAACTTGCCCATAGGTGGGGTTTGAACCACGGATCCTTTGTTTCTGAGGCAACTGCGCTACCACTTCACCATGGCAGCTTATTGGTAAAGTTACCTGAGCACATTAATAACATAACTTGTCAGGTCAGGTTATCCTGCTACTGGTAACCCAGTACAATCTGCTTCATGTCCTGGTACCTTGTAGGATACGTCTTTTTAGGCAAAGGCTAGTAGATGCCAACTCCAACTTAAAACACCCTCTGCCTTGGGCTCTTGGTTGAGTAAAAGCAAGAGACGGTGTCTCAATATATATACTCATCTTGAGCAGATCTTAAACACACCTGGCTACTGTCTTGTAGAAGGCCTCCTAGGCAAAGACTTAAGGGGTTAACATATTCTATCTGTTGACCAGCCTCGCACCCCTTCTTCATCTCTTAGATGTATTCTTAATACATTGTTTCCAGTTAAGGATGTTGAATGCTGGATCTTCTTAACTCAATGCATGGGTTTTGCTTGTGTCTCTGTTTTTATGACTAGGCAACTCATTCTATTATCTCCTAATGAGGGTACAGCTCTAAAACTCAGTTTTATGGTTCTGAGGCTGGCTGGTAGTCAGGTTTCCTGAACTCTGTGGTAGCTCTCAGAAAGGCTGGTTCCATCAACAGCTGAAAAACATCAAAGTATTAACAGTGCCATGTTGCACATGGATGATGTCCCTGTTTGTACTTTTGGTTTGCATTGCCAAGGCCACATTTGGAGCCCTTTGTTATGGCTTAGGGTTTATTAATAGTAATGAGGCAAATGCTTGGGTATTAAACAGTGTACTGAGTACTAACTATGCTTTGAATCAAGTTCTTTAACAAATTTAAAAATAAATAAAGTACTAAAAACTATAAAACACAAAATACCATCATCATCACCATGTTCTCTTGACCTATCATTCACTAATATTCGTGGTCTTCAAAGTAACTTTTCTTCTGTCGAGTCTTAACTCTTACAAACTTCACCAAACCTACTTGCTCTTTGTGAGACTAATTTGAGTTCAGCTGTTTCATCTTTTGATCTTAGTGTTGATGGTTATCTTCCTTTAATTTGTAAAGACTCCAATAGTCACATGCTTGGCCTGGGCATTTACATTCGTAAGAATTCACCCATTTGTCGGGAAACTAGGTTTGAATCCACAGACTATTCTTTTATGTGCTTTCGTTTAGCACCACTTCACTCTATTGCCTTTCTCTTTGTTCTATATCACTCCCTTCGTCTCAAGACTGCACTCTTTTTAATGTTATTTCTGATCAAATTGACCAAGCCCTCTCTCTTTATGCATCAGCTAATATTGTTGTTGTTGGTGACTTTAATGCTCATCACACTGAATAGCTTGGCTCTAGTGTCAGTGACTCTGCAAGCATTAAAGCCTGCAACTTTTGCCTTGCTCAATCCCTAACTCAAATAGTCAACTTTCTGACTCGCTTTCAAGACAACCCGAATTATTTACCTTCTCTACTCGACTTGTGTCTTGTTTCTGATCCTAGTCAGTGCTCAGTTTCTCCACATTCACCCTTAGGTGCTTCTGATCACAGTTTGATCTCTCTAACAATACTATCTCATTCTTTTTCATCATCTTAATCCCCCTATCATCGTACCTCTTATAAATACCTTAAAGCTGACTGGGACTCTTTCCGTGATTTTCTTTGTAATGGCCCTTGGGTAGAAATCTTTCGTCTTTCTGTTGACAAATGTGCTTCTTACATAATAGTAAGCGACTGGGACCAGGGCCGGGACTAGGTTTGATAACACATAGCCATGACCAGGGCCAGGTTTATGATCAGGGCTACATTAATATTGATAGATCCTATAAAAATGTTATTTTTAATTGAAATTTATGATATGAGTTATAATTAAAAACAATATTTTATAGGATCTATCAATTTTAATGCAGCCCCGGCCGGGTTTATGACCGGGGTTGCATTTATATTGATAGATCCTATAAAAGTATTGTTTTTAGTTATAACTCATATCATAAATTTAATTTAAAATAATATTTTATAGGATCTATCAATATTAATGCAGCACTGATCATAAACTCATTCCTGGTTGCGGCTATGTGTTATCAAACCTTGCCCCGGCTATAGCTCCGGTTGTTTACTATTACATAACTTTGTGGACTCAGGCTGACATAGAATCTTTTATTTCCAATCGATGATTCCAGGTCAAGCCTCACTCTTCTCCATGTTTTTCCTCACATTGTGCTGCTGCAATTGCCAATTGAAACCATTACTTTCATATCTATTAGCAAAACGATTCTCCAGAAAACAGGCGCCTGTTTGTTACTGCTAGAAACCATTGTAAAAAGGTTTGTTCTAACGCCAAAGCCCGCTATTCTCAGGTCATGAAATCTTGTATTTCATCACAAAATTTAAGCTCTAGTGACTTCTGGAGAATCTTTAATAGTATTAATAATAAGGGCAAATCTGTAATTCCACCTCTCTTGTATGGTTCAGACTTTGTCACCTTACTTAAAGATAAAGCTGAATTGTTTGCTAAGAACTTTTCATCAATATTATCTCTTGATTCCACTAGTTGCGTTCTACCTGATATAGCTGTCAAACAGCTTGATCCGTTGCTTGACATTCATATCAATCCAGCTTCTGTATCTAAAGTGATTCCCTGCTTAGACTCTTCTACAACTTGTGGCCCAGACAACATACCTGCTGTCGTCTATACTTTCAAAACTATTCAACAAGTGCTTATTAGAGTCTTTTTTTCCAGCCTGCTGCAAAGCGGCATCTGTTATCCCTATTTTCAAAAATTTTGGAGAGCAATCTGATTCGTCTAACTACTGTCCCATTAGTCTCCTTCCTATCATGAACAAGGTTTTTGAACCTTTAATTAACAAACACTTAATCTCTCTTCTTGAATCTAATAACTTACTTTCTGATCATCAATATGGATTTCGATCTTCTCGCTATACAGCTGATTTGCTAACAATAATAACCGATAGGTTTTATTGTGCATTAGATAAAGGCAGAGAGGTTAAGGCCATTGGTTTTGACATTTCTAAAGCCTTTGATAAAGTTTGACATGCTGGTCTTCTCCATAAACTTTCTTCTTATGGTGTATCTAGCAGCTTATTTAAGATTATTGAATCCTTCCTTTCCAATCGTAGTATAAAAGTTGTCCTCTATGGACAGCACTTATTATATGGAGAACATTAAGGACAACTTTTATACTATATTTCCAATCATAGTATAAAAGTTGTCCTCAATGGACTTCTTCTTATTCTGTAACTTCAGGGGTTCCTCAAGGTTCTATCCTTGGCCCTATACTCTTTTTAATTTACATTAACAATCTTCCAGATATTCTCACATCTAAAATGGCATTGTTCGCTGATGATGCTACCATTTATTCTTGTCATGATAAGAGCCCAATACTCTCTGATTGCTTGGAGGAAGCATTTGAGCTTGAAAAGGATCTCACTTCTGCTACAGCATGGGTCTCACAGTGGCTAGTGAACTTCAATTCAGATAAAACTCAATTTTTTTCAGTCAATCGTTATTGCAATAGTTTAGATCTTCCTATATTTATGAACGGTAATGACTTGATGAGTCATCTACCCTTCATCTTCTAGGATTAACTCTTACTTCTGATCTTTCTTGGAAACCATATATCTAATCCGTTGCAAAATTAGCATCTGCTGGCATTGCATCTTTTTATCGAGCTTGACACTTTTTTACTCTGGATTCTATTCTCTATCTCTATAAATCTCAAATCCGGCCTTGTATGGAATACTGTTGCCATATCTGGGGTGGATCTTCTAATAATGCCCTTTCTCTTTTAGACAAGGTGCAAAAATGCATTGTAAACATAGTTGGACCTGCTCTTGCAGCCAACCTCCAACAATTATCTCATTGTCGTAATGTTGCTTCTCTTTCTCTTTTCTACAAATACTATAATGAGTACTGCTCTAATGAGCTAGCGTCTCTTGTACCCTCTACTAAAATTCATTCTCGTGTTACTTGTCATTCAATTAAGTCTCATCCTTTTTCTGTGACTGTTCCTAAGTGCTCCAAAAACTCTTATTCGTCTAGTTTTTTTTCCTCAAACATCAGTTCTTTAGAATTGGCTTCCTTCATCTTGCTTTCCTGATTCATATAATTTGCAATCTTTTAAGTTGTCTGTAAATCATTATCTTGCTCTACAATCTTCATTTTTTCTCTTCCGGTAACTTCCAACTTTAATTAGTGGTTGCTTGCAGCCTTGTTGGAAGCGAAGATGTTTAAAAAAAAAAACTAAAAAAAATCTTTACATATGCGCATCAAAACGGTGTTTTGATGTTTTTAGAAATTTTAAGTTTTTTAAAAAATTCTCTCTTCTGTTTTGTTATATAATATCTATAAAACTTCTAAAGTGTTTTATTTTGTATTGTCGAAAAATTAAAAAAAAAAGGTTACAGTGGTAGGATTTGAACCAAGGCATTTTGCTTCTGAAACTCCCCGAGCTAACCGCTTGGCCACATAGGCATGCTAACAGACTATGATTTTAAAACTATTTAAGAAACAAAAGACTTTATAAATTGGAAATAAATGCTATTGATCAAAATTAAGGAAATGTTGCCGCAATGTAATTTTTAAGTGAAAATAAAACTGTAGAACTTGATATATGTTTTAACATTTTATAGTTTGAAATTTATATAAGTTAGATATTTGCATACAATTTTGTTCATATTTTCTGACAAAAAATGTGCTGTGACTCTTTCTCGCCATTATCTCCGTTACAATGACTGCCGGGTAATTTCATGTAAAAGTGGGACAAAAAATTGAAATTTTTCAGTCACCCTCTCAGATTTCTTTCAAATTTGAACCAGTGGTACCTATCAATATAACAAAAAAAAATGTCAAGTTTGAGCTCCCAAATCCTAACTGTTCAAAAGTTATGACATTTTGAAATTCAGCCTAAAACACCAAAATTTTTTCCACTTCCACCATTATGAACTTTGTAGTAGTACTTTTAATTCAATAATTTAAGATCTAGTGGAAGAATGTGGCTAAAAATTGGTACCTGACCATTTTTGAGGGTGCTGAATTCAAAAATGTAGATAAAATAGTGAAATTTAAATTTTTTGATAGTTATTTTTTTATTTTAAAATGGTCAGTCAAATTTTTTGTTCTGTTACCATGGGTTGTGCTGTCATTAATTCCCAGAGTTGCCCAAGTCTCATGGATTCGATTTTTTTTCAAATGAATTAGGTGATTCTAGGCTATCTTTATTAAAAAGATGGTTTTGGTTTCTTAAAACATAATAAAGATATGTCATTTTGAAATTTAGACGAAAAATTTCTTTATTTGGCATCTATTCTCTATTATAGATTTTATAGCAATACTTTTTGTGTGAATAATTTAAGTTCTAGTAGAGAAATATGACTGAAAATTGGTACCTGACCAAATTTAAAGGTGTTGAATACAAAGATGAAGAGAAATTAACCCAATTCCTAATATTTTAGAATCATTTTTGAATTTTAAAATGGTGTAATACTACTGAACCATAAAACGGGGTAACATTTTCACAAATTGCCTGACTGTCATTGGTTCTATTGTGGTGTGTAAAAACAGTTTATTAAGGTTGGTTTTGATATATAAATAAAGTTTTGTGAAGTGAATTATCATGAAAAATATGGTTTTGCAACACCTGCCGTGATGTATAAATATAGTTTCGGGGCGTCAGTTATATTGTTTAAATATAGTTTTGAAACAACAGTTAACAATATCAAATTTCAACAAAAAAAAATTATTTTAATTTTATTAATATTAATTTTATTAAATAATTGTTAAATCCTGTTTGGTAATTTCATAGTCATGGCAAACAGCCAACAGTGCTCCATTGGAATCAACCTAGAATGTGAATGCCATCTCACAACATATACATCGTTGCTGGGAATTGAACCTTTTGAAGATATTCCTGAATATGAAAGAGAAATATTAATGCGGAGGATTGGGCTCTCAATAAATGTCAAACCTACAACTTGCCTCCATCATAAACATTTTTATTTGAAGTGTTATACAACTAAATTAACACGGTGCTGCAACCCATTTAATACTCATAACAAAGTTATAAAAGGTATATATAGTAATCATAATTTTTAGTTTTTTGAAAATGTTGTGAGTTACAATAATGAAATTATTGGCAGCCAAATTCTATTTTAGCTATATTTAACCTTTTAGCTGACTTCTAAAAGTGCGTTATTAAATGCCATACAACTTTAAACTTTTTAAGGTTTTATTAAAATTTTTATACATATTAAAAAAGTTCTTCCCTTTTTTTAGGTAGACTTAGTGAAATCAACTTGGATACAGCAAAGTACCTATGCAGTAAAGGCAAATTCTTAGTTCCAGGTAAAAAACTTTGTCCACAATGCAGACATAAATCAAGTGAAGAATCAGAAGTGAACGAGTTGGAGATTAATATACCTGAAGATAATATGGAAAAACAAATATACTGGAATCAACAAGATCATTGCTCAACAGTACTTTATACAAACTTGAAGTGTTTCCTCTAAAAATTCATTTACCCAAAACCTCTAACAAGCCTTCACTTGGAAACAGAAAGATAAAGCAAGTTGAAGCAGCAGTTATTAAGAAGCTTGCAACTACTCTGGATGTAACTAAATCCGATCTTGTTGCACCAAAAAATGAAGTTCTAAAGGAAATTCAAACCAAAACTGGCAATCTAGATTTCCTTGTAGAATGCATGAAAGAAAAACTTAAGGTTTCTAACAGAAGGCAGCAACTTCAAATTTTGACTTTAACCCCAAAATCTTGGTCTATCAGAAAAGCAACAAAAGAGTTTTTAGTTTCCAAACACAAAATTCAAAATGCAAAGTTTTTACGCGACTAAAAAGGCATTGGGGAAAAAAATTCATGTCAAAAAAATTGATTTTGTGTAACTTAAAGGAGCTCTATGTGGCATATAATGCAAAGTACCCAGGCCATAAAATTGGATTTTCTAAATTTTGCAGTCTTCGGCCTAAATGGTCCACAAACAAAATATGTACCTTTTGGACCAATCCATTTGGACATTCTGTTTGTGGGTGTACAATACAGCAAAATGTTAAATTAATGTTGAGTGCTATAGGCCTGGAAATATCTTACTATGAAATCATTGAAAAGATTGTCTGCAGTAGAAAATCTAAAGTTTGCATGATTCTCTGATGCAATAGTTGTCCTGGCATACAAGCTGCCCAAAATTATTTACAGCAGTATCTCACACAAAATGATGATCCAAAAGAGCATCTTGATTACAAACGGTAGACAACAACAGATAGAACTGAACTATTAACAATAAAACTTCCTACTTTTCATTCATTTATAGCAAAATCACAATCTCGCTATCTAAAGCATCTCAAAGAAACAATTAGTATTGATGAGGCTATTGTACTGGCAGATTTTGCAGAGAATTACACTTTTGTAATACAAGACGAGATACAGAGTTACCATTGGAGCTAGAGTCAATGTTCCCTTCATTCAGTTGTCATCTACTACAAGAAAGTGAAATTAGAAATATCTTTTTTTTGTGTAACTTCAGATGATTTGAATCATGATGTTGGATTTATCAATTAAGTTATGCCCAAAACCACTAATCAAATAAAAACTCATCTTTGTCCCACAATTACAAAAATTCATTATTTTTCTGATGGCTGTGCAGGGCAGTATAAAAACTGCAGACATTTTTACAATTTATGTCACCACGCCCAAGATTTTTCTCTTTGTTGCATTTGGAATTTCTTTGCAATAAGTCAGGGCAAATCTCCATGCGATGGAATAGGTGGCATTGTTAAAAGGCTTATTGCAACAGATAGCTTGCAGACGCCAACCACAGGTCATATACTGTCTTCTCAAGCAATGTTTGAATACTGTCAAAAGTCAATTAGTAGGATTACATTTGTGTATGTCTCTGCTGAAGAGATGGAGCTAGTAAGAAACAAACTTACTGATAGACTTTTAATAGCAACCACTATTCCTGGGACAAGAAGTTTCCATCAATTTGTACCATCTTCTCATTCATTTATAAAAATGAAAAGGGTATCCGATGATGATGATTTTGCTTTAACATTTGACTTCCTCAAAAAAACAAAAATGTGAAATTATTAAAATTGACAATGTTATGATGTCACAATACCTATTTTGCAAATGTGACAATTTTTACTGGCTTGGTATGGTTTCTGAAGTTGATAAATAGAATGATGATTTTATGGTAAAGCTTATGCATCGACATTATCCAAGTTGGTCGTACTACTGGCCAAAACGGGATGATAATTGCTGGGTGCTAAGAATGAATGTCATTTCTCTTGTTAAAATACCTTCAACATCTTCTGGGCGTCAGTACCAAATCTCAAAAAAAGATGAAACTCTATTTGAACAAGTTTTATCTTTTCAGTGAAAGTTGATTAATATTTTACTTTTTCAAAACATCCTATTTCCCAATGAGAGTAAGGCAACTCCAGAAATAAATGAAATGCAAATTATGGTTACAAGAAAAAAAAGTACTGTTGACATTCAAAATTCAAAAATGATTCTAAAATATTAGGAATTGGGTTAATTTCTCTTCATCTTTGTATTCAACACCTTTAAAAATGGTCAGGTACCAATTTTCAATCATATTTCTCTACTAGAACTTAAATTATTCACACAAAAAGTATTGCTATAAAATCTATAATAGAGAATAGATGCCAAATAAAGAAATTTTTTGTCTAAATTTCAAAATGACATATCTTTATTATGCTTTAAGAAACCAAAACCATCTTTTTAATAAAGATAGCCTAGAATCACCTAATTCATTTGAAAAAACATCGAATCCATGAGACTTGGGCAACTCTGGGAATTAATGACAGCACAACCTATGGTAACAGAACAAAAAATTTGACTGACCATTTTAAAGTAAAAAAATAACTATCAAAAAATTTAAATTTCACTATTTTATCTACATTTTTGAATTAAGCACCCTCAAAAATGGTCAGGTGCCAATTTTTTGTCACATTCTTCCACTAGATCTTGAATTATTCAATTAAAAGTACAACTACAAAATCCATAATGGATGACTTTGTAAAAAAAGGAATGCTTTAGGCTGAATTTCAAAATGTCATAACTTTTGAACCGATTGGATTTGAGAGCTTAAATTTTGGATTTTTTCATGTTTTATTAATAGATACCACTGGTTAAAATTTAAAGAAAATCCAATGGGTGACTGAAATGACTGTTTCACTTTTACATGGAATTACCCTGCCAATAATGCCAAGTAATAGCCCCCTTTTTAGTGTCAAACACACTAAAAAGGGGGCTGTTACTACTTTTAAGTTCAGCATTATTATATAGATTTATTTTTGCATGAATATTTTTGATCAATTGATTGTTTTTGTTATTAATTTAATTGATTTTTGTATTTTTAGAAAAACAGGATGAAAAACGACAACAAAATGACCCAGAAAATATTGAATCAGGTGTGATTTTAAAAGATGTTATAATTGCGTAGAAAGAATTGT
>NC_088932.1:13212500-13217500 GCF_038396675.1 Hydra vulgaris | reverse complement strand
CTTCCATCAAGGCTGCAAGCAACCACTATTAGAGTTAGAAGTTACTGTTAAGTTACTGGAAGAGAAAAGATGAAGTTTGTAGAGCAAGATAACGATTGACAGACGACTTAAAAGATTGCAAATTATATTAAAAAAATTAGATGAATAAGAGTTTTTAAAGCACTCAGGAACAGTCACAGAAAAACGATGAGACTTAATTGAATGACGAGTAACACGAGAATGAATTTTTGTAAATAGCACAAGAGACGCTAGCTCTTTAGAGCAGTGCCAATTATAGTATTTGTAGAAAAGAGAAAAAGAAGCAACATTACGACCATGTGATAATGGTTGGGTTGATGGTTGGCTGAAAGAACAGGTCCAACTATGTTTACTATGCATTTTTATATCTAAAAGAGAAAGCACATCATTAAAAAATCTGCTTCAGATATCTGCTACAGTATTCCATAGAAGGACATATTTGATAATTATAGAGATAAAGAACAGAATCCAGAGTAAGAAAGTGGTGAGCTTGATAAAGAGATGCAACCTTACTAGATGATAATTTTGCAATGGATTTGATATATGGTTTCCAAGAAAGACTGAGAGTAAGAGCTAATCCTAGAAGACATAAGGTAGATGATTCATCAAGTTCATTACTGTTCATAAATATAGAAATATCTAGATTGTTGCAAAAATAATTTGAGTTTTATCTGAGTTAAAGTTTACCAGCCACTGAGAGCCCTATGCTGTAACAGAAGTGAAATCCTTTTCAAGCTCAAATATCTCCTCCAAGCAGTCAGAGAGTTTTAGCTTCTTATCAAGACAATAAATGATAGTATCATTAGTGAACAATGCCACTTTACATGTGAGAATTTCTGAGAGATTGTTAATGTAAATTAAAAAAAGCAAAGGGGCAAGGATAGAACCTTGAGGAAATCCTGAAGTTTCAGGAAATGAAGAATAGTGCTGTCCATCGAGGACAACTTTTAAACTATGATTGGTAAGAAAGGATTCAATAATCTTTAAGATGTTACCTGATATACCATAAGAAGAAAGCTTATGGAGAAGACCAGCATGCCAAACAAATCAAAGGCTTTAGAAAGAGCGATAGCCGTAAGCTCTCTACATCTATCTAATGCATGGTACAACTTATCAGTTATTACCTTTAACAAATCAGTAATAGTAGAAGGAGAAGATCAAAATCCATATTGATGATCAGAAAGTCTGCAAGACTACAGCTATGCACAAAAGTTTAATCTAGATTTAATTTTTAATTTTAGTCAAAATTTTCTGGGTTTTTTTAACTAAAAAAAATCAGGAAAATAAATTTAGTTAATTTTTTTTATTTTTAAAAGAACAAATTATTAGCTATACAATTAACATTAATAAGATAAGATAGTTGAAAAAAATAATTCAAAAAAATTAAACAATTATATAATCATAAAATGAGTTGCATTAAAGTTTATTCGAGTTTTAGAGGTTTAGAACACAAAAAACTAAAAAAAATACAAATTTAATATTTAAAGTGTCCTCCTTTGGCTCAATAGCAAAGAAGAACAGATCTCTTTATTGATTCGACCAATTTTATGCACATCTCATGTGACACTTTTAACCAGTACTCGTTCAGTAGTTGCTTCAAATGCTCAGTTGATTCAATTTGATGGTTTACCAATTGAATGTCAATACATGACCAAATATTGTCTATTGGGTTGATATCTGGTGATCTAGGGCACCAAGGCAACAAATTGATCTTCTTTGTGGTAAATCAGTTTGTTATACTATGTGCTGTGTGTGCTGGAGCCCCATCTTACAATTGTCTTTTGCGTTGGTCCATGATTGATAGGATAGGCTTTCTTATTGCAATGTAAGATCCAATACCTTTTTTTGCTAATGTTCTTCTAACAAGTTCTTTGCTTGCATTTCGATTAGAAAAGGATTGATTGAATATTTGAACAAGCTTTTTGTTGCTGAGCCTAGGATTTTTTCTACTGTTTCTGAATATGCTACTTTTGTCTTGGTCACTAAGCTTCAGTGATCTTCCAGAACGAGGCATGTCAATAATGTTACCTATAAGCTTCCAGATTTTCACTGTTTTTGGCATGCAAAATTTCAAAATACCCATAAGTTTACTAATTTCAACATTGTTACAATTATTTGATTTGACCAGTCCAATAATTTGTCATTTGATGCTCTCTGACACTGCTTTTCTACCCAATTTTTGCAATTAAAATTTATTTTTGTAATTTTAAAGTTATTTTTTTATTTTATATTCATTTTTTAGTTGGAAATTGCAACAGCACAGTGAAGGGATAACCATGAAGAAGAGTGAGGCTTGACTTGGAATTGTCAAGAGGGAAAAAAAATTTCAACCCATGGCCCTTGGGTTAAGATTTTTTTTCTTCCTGCTTTTTTTATCTTCCTGCCAACCCAACTTTAAGATAGTTAAATTAGAGGTGCGATGAAAGGGGAATTCTGATGATGAAGAAGAATGAGATAATGCTTTTAGAGAGATCAAATCTTGATCAGAAGCACCCAAGGGTGAATCTGGAAAAACTGAGTGCTGACTAAGTTCAGAAAAAAGAAAGGTTGAACAGAGATGTTACATGATTCGAATTGTCTGGAAAGCGAGTTGAAAAGTTGACTATTTGTATTAGAGATTAAGAAAGGTAAAAGTTGTGGGCCTTAATGCCTGCAGACTCATTAACACTAGAATTAAGCCATTTAGTGTGATGAGCATTAAAGTCAATAACAACAAAGATATTGGATGAAAATTAAAGAGAAAGGGCTTGGTCAATTTGATCAGAAATAGCATCAAAAACAGTGCAGTCTTGAGATGAAGGAGAGCGGTATTGAATAAAGAGAAAGGTTATAGAGTAAAGTGGTGCTAAAAAAAAGCACATAAAAAAATAGTCTGTGGATTCAAACCTAGTTTCCGGACAAATGGGTGAATTCTTACGAATGTAAATGCTCAGGCTAAGCATGTGACTATTGGAGTCTTTACGAATTAAAGTAAGATGAAAGAGCTGAACTCAAATTAGTCTATGTATCAAATGAATTAGTTTATTAATTTATTGGTCCGGTCAGAATCAGGATTATCACAATCACACTTCTAATATCTCCTAATGAGGCTACAGCTCTAAAACTCAATTTTATGGTTCTGAGGCCAGCTGGTAGTCAGGTTTTAATCTCTGTGGTAGCTCTCAGAAAGGCTGATTCCATCAACAGCTGTAATATATCAGAGTACTAACAGTGCCATGTTGCACATGGATGGTGTCCCTGTCTGTATTTTTGGTGTGAATTGTCAAGGCCGCATTTGGAACCCTTTGCTATGGCGTAAGGCTTATTAATAATAATGAGGCAATTGCTTGGAATATTAAATAGCTTACTGAGTACTACCGGTGCTTCAAGTCAGTTTCTTTAACTTATTCAAAAAATAAATAAAGTATCAAAACAAGCTCTGTAAACCATTTTATTCATTAATATTTGGTGTCTTCGAAGTAACTTTTCTTTTGTTGAGTCTTATCTCTTGCAAAGTTCAGTTTCAGTTCAATTGAAATCAAAAGTTTTATCAGATATATTAATAGCTTTTGAGTAAACAGCTTTTTTTTTGTGAATAATTTTTTTTTTGTGTATATATAACTTTTGTGTAAAAAACTTATGCAAGTCCACATCTCAAGTTTCGCTTTTTCTGTATGGAACCTTTACTAATGTGAAGACATTGATAGGCTAGAGATGGTGTCTTGATAAAAATACTCATCTTGGACAGGCTTTAGCTGCATCCAACTAAAGTTCCCCTTGGGGAACTAAAGTTTCTCTATCTTGGTCAAGTAAAGACTAGAGATAATGTCTCAATATAAATACTCATCTTGGACAGATGTTAACTGCATCCAGCTACTGTCTTGTAGGTCTTCTAAACAAAGACTTTAGGGGTAAGAAGAGTAATTCTATTCACCAGCCTGGAACCCCTTCTTTATCTATTAGGCTGACATAGTTGTAAACCTGTGTTACATTGTTTCCTGCCAAGGATGATGAATGCTGGATCTTCTTGACTCTTCTCATAGGTTTTCGCTTGTGCCTCTTTGATAATGGCTATGCAACTCTTCCTGTTATCTCCTAATGAGGGTACAGCTCTAAAACTCAGTTTAATGGTTCTGAGGCCGGCTGATAGTAACGTTTCCTAAACTCTGTGGTAGTTCTCAGAAAGGCTGGTTCCATCAACAGATGCAAAATAGCAGAGTATTAACAGTGCCTGTTAATGCTTTTGGTGTGCATTTTTTAAGGCCACATAAGCAGCCCTATGTTACAACTTAGGGTTAATTAATAGGACTGAGAAAATTGCATAGCTCATTGCTTAGAAGGCCCTGCTATATCTATAAATGAGTCAAGCCAAACATGCCAAAAGTAACCCAAAATATTAAACATAAAAAACCATCCCCACTACCTAGCTGTTTTAATATATCTTTTACTAATATTTAAGGTCTGCGGGGCAGCCTTGCATCAGTTACCATCTTACCTCTTGCAATATTCACCAGAGATTCTTAGACTAATTTAAATTCTGCTATTTCTACTTCTCATCTCAGTGTTGATGGATCCTATCCTTTGGTTCACAAAGACTCCAATAGTCACATGCTTCACTTGGGGGTATACATATGCATTAATTCACATATTTGTTGTGAAATCAGGTTTGAATCCTTTGACTATTCTTTTATGCGCTTCCGCCTAGCACCTCTTCACTCTATCACCTTTCTCTTTGTTCTTTACTGATTTCCTTCTTCCTAAGACTGCACTCTTTTAGATGTAGTTTCTGATCAAATTGACCATGCCTACTCTTCTTACCCCTCTGCCAATATTGTTGTTTTTGGTGACTTGCTCATCACACTGAATGGCTTGGCTCTAACTCCCCTGACCTTGCTGGCACTAAAGCCTATAACTTCTGCATTTCTCAACCTCTTACTCATATAGTTAACTTTGTGACTTGTTTTCCTGACAACCATAATCATTTACCTTCTCTCCTTGATTTA
>NC_088932.1:13185000-13207500 GCF_038396675.1 Hydra vulgaris | reverse complement strand
TCTTTAAACAGTTACATAGTTATTTCACTAAATTGAAAAAATGCAGCACTTTTATATAAAGAAACTAAATTAGCATTATTTGGTTGCACTCGTTTTGTTCAATACTGTATATATATATATATATATATATATATATATATATATATATTATATATATATATATATATATATATATATATATATATATATATATATATATATATATATATATATATATATATGTATTTATGTTGTTATAGTGTTTTATTTCTTTTAAAAAATAAAACAAAATTATAAAAAAATTTTATAAGTGGTTTTATTATTTAATTTTTATAAAAATAAAATATTTTAAATTATATTTCCATTACTTTAAATTACAGTTCCAAGAAAACCAACATTTGTTAAGAATAAAAACCAAAATGAAACAAAAATCTTCCAGATAGAAGAAAAATATTCTTCAAGTTTGAAAAATAAAAATACACAGATTAAAGATGTATGTTTTTGAAAAAGTTTTTTTTGCATCATTTGTTCTGTTCCTTTTTTACTATTTTATATTTACTCTTTTGTAAGTTTTAGTTTTTGTTTTAAATTTCTTTGGTTGTTATTTATTTGTATTATTGTTCATATTTGAAAAAATGGTACATAAGTTTATTCATATTTTGTGTTGTATAATATCATACAACTTTGCTTAGTCATGTTGGGCTAAAACACTTTGATAGAACACATGGATTAATTTATTTGCCCCATAGAATCATGTAATCAAATATAAAAACTAGGTTATTGCTCAAATGAAATTTATATATAAATGAATAAGTGTGTTTTTTTTTCTGGTTGAAGGTTGGAGAAAACTATGACGTGTTAGCTGGTTTACCATTACAATTAAAATGTGATGTTGTAGGGGAACCAAAACCTTCAATTGAATGGAGAAAAGACGGAGTATATGTTTTTAAAGACAGTGAGTATTTTATGATTGATACAAATAATGTTCATAATAGTGGTTTATATACATGCACTGGCCTTAATGAATTTGGAGCTGTCAGCGAAAGTTCTATGATTAACATTGTTGGTATGTCATTTTGATTTATTATTTTTATTTCAATTTATTTTATTAAAAATTTTAATAAACCTAATAATGATAATTAATAAATACAGAAATATAAGTAACCAGTCAAAAGTATATTAGATAACTTATAATAACAAAATAAAATATAAACAGTATCTAAAATATAATATGAATTTTTTTGCAAACTGTATAGAAAATGTTATGTAGCTTTGCTCAATTAGTAAGTTAATTTTTTTTTAAATTTAATGTTTGAAATTTAAAGTTAAGCAAATAATTAATAATTTTGTTGATAAAGGTTAATAAAACACTCTTTTTAACAAATTATTTAAGAATCAGCTTACCTGGGATTATAGATTTTAAAACAAAAGAAGTAATTTGAATTCAAATGAATAATATTAGTTGAAAATATGGTTTAAGCTTATTTTAAGAGATTACATAAGTTTATTATGAGAGCTGGCTGTTAGTTTAATGATGTTGATTTTTTTTTAAACTTTTTCCAGGTTTACAATGATCTATAAGGCTGCATGTAGTTGATTTGATTGCTTTATTTTGTGTAATATTTTTCTTTCTGTGCCCATGATTCTTACCTGGTTGTTTTGTTTTATGAAATTTTAAATTTCATAAAACAAAACAATCAGGTAAGAATCATGGGCACAGAAATTTTTCTTATTTACCAATTGATTTTATTAATCAAACTCTAGCTGGAAAAAACTGCGAATGAATACTCCTCAAAACAGTACAATAATTACAATGGTGATTTCAAAAACATAAGTATTTTACTTTGTGATTGAGATTAATGATTTTTTTTCCTCTCTCATTATTTTTTTTCTTCGGAGAGATAATGTGAAGGAAGTTAATCAAAGAAAACATTAAAAAAAAAATTAAAAAAATAATAACTAAAATAATGAAAAAGATTGAAAAAAAAAGAAATAGAAAGAAAAAAAATAAGAAAGCAAAAAAAATAAAAATTTAATTTCTGACTATAATGCATATCAAATGCAATTAATTTAAACTGATTTAAAAGCTATTTTTTCAAATAGAATCTTCCAGATTTTTAACAAAGGTATCTTTCAGATTTTATATAAAGGTATTTTCCAGGTTTTAAATGGAGGCATCTTCCAGATTTTAATTATGTTTTATGTAAGCACGTTTATAAATAATGTTTAAGTACGTTTTAATAACGTTTAAGTACGTTTATAAATAATGATAACTCAATTATTTAATTAAATAAGTTTATTTTACATATTTGTTTACATATATTGTTTTTCTTTTCATTAAGCAAATTTTTAAAACTGTTATTCTAGTTGCTAAAAAACCGATTTCTCAACATTATAATTTTGAAGTAATTAATCACACAAGCGGGTTGAAAAATGTGGATGTTCTATTTGGAAACAGCTTGATGACTTTTAGTGGAACAGATGTTTCACTGCGGTAATAGTTAATTTACTTTTGAAATTTTTTAAAATTATTTTATAAGCTTTACCTAAAAATAAAATTTCAAAAATTTTTTCTTTTTATTAGATGTCCAGCTAATGGTGTTCCCGCACCAAGTTTTACTTTTTTTAAAGATGAAAAACTTTTAATAAATGAAAAAAATATTACAGTTGATAATTCAGGGTTATTAAAGTTGTTGAATGTTAATGAAATGTCATCTGCAGGAGTTTATACATGTCGTGCTGAAAATATTGCAGGGTTTGTAGAAATAAACTCAACGCTAACACTCTATTGTAAGTTTTAGATTTCAAACTCATTATTATGAACAAATTATCAATGTAATTTCTATAAAAGTTGTTAAAGCTTTCATATTTTTTAAAAATAGAATATTAAAAGGGCTATTTAATGTAATAACTTGAACCTTTTAAAATAAAAAAATAGTCACTTTTTTCTTAAACAGCTTCTAATAAGCCAAAGATTAGTTCCATTGAAAAAGCACCTATGTATCACTACAATAAAACTACGAAAGAGAGTTCCTTATTTTTAACTATTGGTCAAAACACTTCTACATATCCCAGCACTAAAATATATATAGAGTGTCCTGTAGAGGGATTTCCAACTCCAGATATTGTTTGGAAAGTTAATGATGAAATTGTAATGGAAGAAAGAGAAGCTAAAATAAGTGACAACAAAACAACTTTAATGTACGATCTTGACCATCAAGTTAGTCAGACAACTTTTACTTGTATAGCCATCAATTTGGCAGGATTTGATGAAAAGACATCACTTATACAAGTTGTTGGTATGTTTTTTATTTCTTTTAAAAATAAAAATAAAAAAATTCACTTACACACACACATATATATAAGCATATATGTTTAAATATATATGTTTAAATATATATGCTTAAATATATATGTTTAAATTTATATATATATATATATATGTGTGTGTATATATATATATATATATATATATATATATATATATATATATATATATATATATATATATATATATATATATATATATATGTATATATATATATGTATATACATATATGTGTATATATATATTTTTGTTTATTCACCTCCTCAAGGCCATGAAGGTCACTACAGACAAGGAGGCTACTTAATTGTAGTTATAACACTCTCAACTCTATATCTCCAAAACATGAACCTTGACAAACAAGGCCGCTGTGCGGAGAAACAAGTTGAGCCCGGTACTACCAAGGACGTGGTGGGGGATCAAACTTGGAACCTCCCGCTTATGAAGCAACTGCTCTACAACTACATCACTAACACATCATAAATATAAATGTATATATATATGTACATAGTTATATATATACATATATATATATATATATATATATATATATATATATATATATATATATATATATATATATATATATGTGTGTATATATATATATATATGTATATATATATATATATTTATATATATATATATATTTATATATAAATGTATATATTTATATATATATATATATTTATATATATATATATATATATATATATATATATATATATATATATATATATATATATATATATATATATATATATATATATATATATATATATATATATATATATATATATATATAGATAGATGGATATAGATATAGAGATATAGATTTAGATATAGATATACACACACATATGTATATGTGTATTTGTTTTTATTTTTCTTTGTTTTTATTTTTGTTATTTTCGTTCTTTTTCTACTTTACTATTGCTAATATTGGTCTGTATATTTTTGAGTGCACAAATTATTTTTTTAAATTGTATTTCATTTCATTTGTTGTAATTGATCTCTTGTATTTAGTTACTAATTATGTTGATTCAAGTATGATGGTTTTATTTATATGCGTGAATTAATTTTTAAAATTTTTTTAGAAAAAAAGCAAGCAGGTATTTTGTTGCCATATTTTAAACCATTTAATGATGAACATATGGAGATTAAATTAAACATTGGTGAAAATGCAGATGTTTTGGTTGGATCAACAGTTTCAATATCATGTCCTGTAATTGGTGAGCCAATACCTGAAGTAATGTGGATAAAGCAAGGAAGTCCACTAGGTTGGTTACAATCCAACAGAAATGTTTCTATAAAAAACAGTCACTTAACTTTATACAATGTAGATCAAGATTTTAATGGGGAGTACTTGTGCAATGTAAGCAATATATTTGGTACATCAATTAAAGCTTCAACTATATTTATAAAAGGTAATATCAATTTGTGAATTATTTTATTTTATTTACTTACCTAATTTTATAGTATTTCAAAGTAATTCATTTTTACATTTGAAAAATTTGTCCATTAAACAATGTAAATGCGTAAAAATGTTTCTTATTCATTTCTCATTTATTCAAGTAATATACACATTTTCACACACACACACACACACACACACACACACACACACACACACACACACACACACACACACACACACACACACACACACACACACACACAAATATATATATATAATATATAATACAAGTGTTCTCATTTATTCAAGTTCAACTTGTTCTCCACGCTCAACTTGTTTCTCAGAGCAGCGGCCTCTTTCGTCAAGTTTCATGTTATAAAAAGCAATTAAAGTTGCTCAATGAAAATAATGAATTTTTTCAAAGAATTTTAATAACCTTTTTTAGTTTAGGTAAAATATATAAGTGTACAAACCCAGCGTACAAGCTATTTTTGTCTTGTGGTATTTCAGTCTGTTTTGTATAGGTTGACATCAGACATAAAACTATACGATATTCGACATAAAATTTTATTTTGTCCTTAGTCCAGTTTTTCAACCCTTTTTTGCGTATGATAATGCATTTTTTCACTAGTTTACACCTTAAAAAATGCTGAGATAATCACGCTATGAAAAAGCTATGCTTTAAATAGCAAATCAATATTTTGCTCTTTAGAATAAAATTATTAGCATTAGTGGACTAATCTGAAACTTATTCAGAGTTTGGTGTAGTCATGTTCTACATTTGCACAGTTTTAATAAATTACAAAGATTACTTATGATTCTTCACCTATTTTTCAGTATAAGGTCAAAAATTCACTCCATTTAAACATTGTCAGCTATGTTGGCAATATTAGAATCCAGAGTAATTATGAATGCCTAATTTTACAGTTCGTATATTTGTAAACGCTTCTAAAGTGTACTCTGTTTTTATGACTAGACAACTCTATGTTTCTAAAGTTCTCTCTATTTTTATGGTTAGAAAACTCATTGTATTATCACCTAATGAGAGTACAGCTCTAAAACTCAGTTTTATTGTGAATTGTCATGGCCACATTTGAAGCCCTTTGTTATAGCTTAGGGTTTATTAATAGTATTGAGGCAATTGCTTGGAATATTAAATAGTGTACTGAGTTCTATCTGTGCTTTGAGTCAAGTTCTTTAACAAATCCAAAATGACTAAAATACTAAAAACTTTGAAACACAAAAACCATTGTCATCAACAAGTTCTCTCAATCTATTTTTCACTAATATTTGTGATCTGTAAAATAACTTTTCTTTTGTTGATTCTTATCTCTTGCAAAGTTCACCAGACCTACTTGCTCTTTGTGAGACTATTTTGAGTTCAGCTGTCTCATCATTTGATCTTAGTGTTAATGGTTATCTTCCTTTAATTCGTAAAGACTAAAATAGTCACATACTTGGCCTGAGCATTTACATTTGTAAGAATTTGGTCATTTGTTGGGAAACTAGGTTTCAGACGATTCTTATATGTGCTTTTTATCCTTTAGTTAATATTCTTGTTGTTGGTGACTTAAATGCTCAAATGAATGGCTTGGTACTAGTGTCAGTGACTCTGCAGTTGTTAAAGCCCAAAACATTTACCTTTCTTAATCTTTAACACAAATAGTCAACTTTCTAACTCCAGACAATCCGATTTATCTTCTCTACTCAACTTATGTCTTTTTTCTGATTCTAGTCAGTTCTCAGTTTCTCCACATTTACCCTTGAATGCTTCTAATCACGGTTTGATCTCTCTAAACTCACTATCATTATACCTCTTTCTATCCTAAAAACTACCTTAAAGCTGACTAGGACTCATTCTGTGATTTTTTTTGTGATGGCCCTTGGGTGGAAATCATTCGTCTTCCTGCTGACAAATGTGCTTTTTATGTAACTTTTTGGATTCAGGCTAGCATGAAATCTTTTAATTCTCTTGATAATTCTAAGTCAAGCAACACTCTTTTCAGTGGTATTTGTCTAACCATGCTGCTGCATTTTTCAATTGTAACCATTACTTCCATATCTATCACCAAAACAATTCTGCCGAGAACAGGCGTCTGTTTACTATTGCTAGAAACCACTGTAAAAATATTTTATCTAATGCCAAAGCCAGCAATTCTTATATCACAAAATCTTGTATTTCCTGTCAAAAATTAGGCTCAAGAGACTTCTGGAAAATTTTTAACAGTGTTTATAATAAGGGCAAATCTGTTATTCCACCTCTTTTGCATGGTTCAAATTTTGTTGCCTCGCCTAAAGACAAAGCTAAATTGTTTACTGAGAACTTTTCATCAATCTCATCTTTTGATTCCACTAATCACATCCTACCTGATACAGCCGACAAACATGTTGATATATTGTTTGACATTTGTATCACTTCAACTTCAGTATCTAAAGTGATTTTCTGCTTAGACTCTTCTACAGCTTGTGGTCCAACCAACACACTATTATATTTTTGTAGAAATGTTCTCCGGAGCGTTGTCTATACTTTCAAAACTATTTAAAAATTATCAGAGTCTTATCAGAGTCTTAATTTGCAACCTACTCAAAAATGGCATTTGTTATCTCTATTTTCAAAAATTCAGGAGAGCGATCTGACTTGTCTAACTACCGTCCCATTAGTTTTCTTCTTATCAAAAGAAGGTTTTTGAGTCTTTAATTAAAAAACACTTTATGTCTCATCTTGAATCTAATAACTTATTTTCTGATCATCAATATGGATTTCGATCTTCTCATTTTATTCCTGATTTGTTAATGATAATAACTGATAGATTTTATTGCTCTCTACATTTCTAAAGCCTTTGATAAAGTTTGGCATGCTGGACTTCTCCATAACCTCTCTTCTCACAGTGTATCAAGTAACATCTTTAAGATTATTGAATCCTTCCTTACCAATTGTATTAAAAAAGTTGTCCTTGATGGACAGCCCTCTTCTTTATTTCCTGTAACTTCAGGAGTTTTTCATGGTTCTATCATTGGCCCTATACTTTTTTTAATTTACATTAACAATCTCCCAGAAATTCCCACATCTAAGGTGACATTGTTCACTACTATTGTATACTACTATTTATTTTAGTCTTGATAAGAAGCCAACACTCTCTGATTGCTTGGAGAGACATTTAAACTTAAAAAAGGTCTCACTTCTGCTAAAGCATTGGGTTCTCAGTGGGTGGTGAACTTTAACTCAAATAAAACTCAATTTTTTTAGCTAGTTGTTATTGTAATAATCTAGATCTTCTTATATTTATGAGCAATAATTTACTCAATGAGTCACCTACCCTTAGTCTTCTAGGATTAACTCTTGCTTCCCATCTTTCTTGTAAACCATTCATTAAATCCGTTGTAAAATTAGCATCTGCTAAGGTTACATATCTTTATTGTGTTTGCCACTTTCTTACTTTGGATTCTATTCTTTATCTCTATAAATCTCTAACTCGTCCTTGTATGGAATACTGTTGCCATATCTGGAGCAAATCTTCGAATGATGCCCTTTCTCTTTTAGACAAGATGCAAAAATGCATTTTATACATAGTAGGACATGCTATTGCAGCCAACCTTCAAATATTGTCATATCGTTGTAATGTTGCTTCTCTTTCACTTTTCTATAAATAGTATAATGGGCGCTGCTCTTAAAGAGCTTGGACCTTTTGCACCATCTAAAAAAATTCTCGTGTTACTTGTCATTCAATTAATTAAGTCTCATCCTTTTAATATGACTGTTCCTAAGTGCTCCAAAAAATTCTTGTTTGTCTAGTTTTTTGTCTTTGATCATCAGTTCTTTAGAATGCACTCCCTTTATCTTGTTTTCTTGATTCATATAGTTTGCAATCATTAAAGTTGTCTGTTAATCATTATCTTGCTTTATAAAAGTCATCTTTTTTTGCCTAAATTTATGCTATCTATAATGAATAAAGTATCAAAGTATCACTTTTAAGTATAGTGTTTTCTCTTTGAAGTATAATCATGTCTCATTAAGTATCAAAGCAACTCTCTAAAGTATCAAAGTATCTCTCTAAAGTATCAAAGTATCTCTCTAAAGTATCAAAGTATTTCTGTAAAGAACCTTTTTAATGCATATCTTGTTAAAGTATAAAATTATCTAAAGTTTGAAAGTATCTCTCTAAATTTTTTTTTTGTTTACTAGTGAAACACCTAAAACATTTTTGATAAAACAATTTTCTAGAGAAAGAAGCACCAAAAATAGTTTCGTCAAATAAAACATTTGTTGCTGGTCATGGAGTAAATGTTATTCGTGTTCTCATTGGTACAAAAATCTATACTAGAAAAAATTCACGAATAATTATTGAATGCCCTGTATCAGGAACTCCACCTCCAAAGGTAGGTAATTTTCTATTTTTTTAGAAGTTTAACAAATTAAAAATTTTTTTGAAACTTCTTTAATTTCTCCACCTAATTGTTTTTATCTAGAAATTAGTTTGATGTAATAATAGATGTAATGTAATAATCTATTGCAATCTGGTAATTAATTGACTGACAAAGCTTTTTGACGAAATATTTTAAGTTTATTAGATTTATTTCATGTTTCTGGCATAAAAAATTACTTATTTTTTATAACTTTAACAAAAAATTGTTGTTTTCAATTTTTTTATACTGCCTGTGCCACTGGTGTCATACTAACAGAGTTTATTCACCTGTCAATATAAATAGTTGCTGTTACAAACTGTGTTACTATTTATGATTAAAATATTGTTTATGATTTTTAAGTTAAAAAATAAGAATGTTTGTATAAAGTTTTTATTTTTAATACAAATTTTATAAATACATACATTCTTAAAGATATAAGTTCATTTTTTGTTTAAGATAATTTGGTATAAAGGTCAACTTGTTCTTACTCATATATTAAAAGACACAATCACTATTGAGAATGCAGAAAAGCATGATGGAGGCATTTACTTTTGTGTTGCTACAAACATAGCTGGGAGTGTACAAGCTAGCACAGAACTAGTTGTTGGTATACAAAACTTTTTAATATTTTAAGAAATTATTGTTAAACATAAATTTATATTTTTGTTGTCATAAAAATCAAATAAGTAAAAATATAAAATGTTCATTTTAAAGTATATGTTCTGTTTGGTGCTTAACTTAAACAGAACATATATAACATATAGAACATATATAACATATAGAACATATACTTTAAATAAACTTATGATAAAAATGCTATTTTTGTAAAGTTCAGTTTGTAAAGACTTTCTAGAAAAAATGTTTTTTTCCAATTATTTTTAAAAACATGTATATATTTTGGGTAAATTATTTTAATTACCTTAATTATTATCTTACCTTATTAATTGTATATAATTATCCTTAGCCTTAAAACTATTGAACTAAAGCAGGAAAGGTGCAGCATTATTGTTTATTTCACTAGTTTAAATCTGAAGTTCTTCAATTATCTAATCTAGAGCTTCTTCTATTTTCTTTTTAATGATAGTTATGTTTTGGAGCGACACTAACTTTTTTTTACCTCACGATGGTGAGGCTGTTTATATTTGAATATAAATGGCCTATGTGTGCCAAGTGTGACAAACGCTTTTGAATTTTTTTTTTAAAGATGTGTTTTAAAATTTTTTTTTTAAATCATAACTTAATAGTAGATGTATGTGTATTTTACTACAAGTGTCTCTGCGGATAAGTTGCTGTATGTACTTTTTTTGTTTATTAAAGTTGCTATAATATGATACATAGAATTGCAATTACACATGTCAACGTCTCACTATAATATGGTTCACAGAATTGCAATTACACATGTCAATGCCTCAATATAATATGATACATAGAATTACAATTACACATGTCAATGTCTCACTATAATATGATACATAGAATTGCAATTACACATGTTAACATCTCACTATAATATGATACATAGAATTGCAATTACACATGTCAACATCTTACTATAATATGATACATAGAAATACAATTACACATGTTAACGTCTCACTATAATATGATTCACAGAATTGCAATTACACATGTCAATGTCTCACTACAATATGATACATAGAATTGCAATTACACATGTCAACGTCTCACTATAATATGATTCACAGAATTGCAATTACACATGTCAACGTCTCACTATAATATGATACATAGAATTGAAATTACACATGTCAGCGTCTCACTATAATATGATTCATAGAATGAAAGATGAAACTAGTTAAAACTTCAGGTTTCAACAAAGTTAAATAAACTTAATAATGGCTGAAAGGATTTTATTGTTTTTTTTATATTTTATTAGATTTTATTATTTTATTATATACTTTTATTATTTTGCAAAAAAAAATATTTTTTAAAAAATGATAACTTTTTATTGATAATATGAAAAATAAAAATAACTTAAAACTTTTCATCTGTAAAACCACTATAAAACAATTTACTGTACTGTAAAACCACTATAAAACAAGTTACTGTACTGTAAAACTACTGTAAAACAAGTTACTGTACTGTAAAACCACTATAAAACAAGTTACTGTACTCTAAAACTACTATAAAACAAGTTACTGTACTGTAAAACTACTATAAAACAAGTTACTGTACTGTAAAACCACTATAAAACAAGTTACTGTACTGTAAACAAGTTTGAAGGAAAATTAAACTAATCAAAATATTGGTTATATTAGTTAAAATAAATGCCGTTAGTTAATAAAGTTTAGTAAAATTTCATTGGTTGTTAGTTAAATAAAAAAATAAAAATAAAAATTTGTATTTAGGATTTGAACCTCAAATGCAAAGTATTCCTCCTGATCTCTCTCCTGTTATCTCACTTGCACAGAATTCTGAAGTATTTGTACCTATTGGAGTAAATGAGGCGTTTGTTCGAATAAATAACACAGTACATTTACAATGTTTTACTGATGCTTATCCCTCTCCAAGCGTAGAGTGGTTTTATAATGGTTTTGAAATTGATTATGGTGATTTCAAATTCAAAGCTGTAAATAACCATGTTCTTAAAATTGCAAAAATGACAACCAGAAATAGTGGTGTTTACTCTTGTATAGCAAAAAATCCATTTGGACAAGCAAGTTCAAAATCTAATTTGTATCTAATGGGTATGTTTTTGTATTTGTATTTTGTGCTTTCCTTCAAATTTAAGTTCAAAGTTTTGTAAGTTTCTATTGTAACTTGTAGTGTTGTTTGCATTATAAATTACATTGTGTATTAATGTAAGTCGCAAAATATATTTGATATTTAATAAACATTTAGTTTTATTTAAAAAAAAACAGTTGGTGAATTTTTATGGAGCAAATGCTTTTGTAATCAAAATGTTATGTAAAATGTATTATTTAAACTTGATTTTACAGTTTTTTAAATTTAATCAATTGATTATGTAATTATTTAATGCTGTTAGTATTTTGGCAAATAAGTTTTTAAATATTTTAGATAAAGTTTTGTGGTTGATACCAAAAGGTTTTGTGTTTGATACTTAGTAACTTTATAAAATAGGAAATTGATATAACCCTCAAACCAAAAAGGTTTTTTTCTATAGTTATTTTACACAAGTATCTATAGTTGTTGTTTTATAAATAAGCATCTATTCTGATAATTATTCTATAAAGAAGCATGTATACTAATAATAATATTATGTAATTATCAATAACAATATTATTAATAGGAAGTTATTGTATTTTTAATATTTTTAGTTATTATATTTTTTTAATTAATATAACTATTCATAGTTATATTAATTAAAATAGTTATATTAATTTAATAAAGTTATATTAATTTACCAAATTTAATAATTACATTAGTTGTTCAACAAATGATATGTTAAACAACCTTACATCTTACATCAAATCACAATAATTAATTTATTAAACACATTTTGTCTTGAAAGAAAATAGGAAAAGAAAAAAAAAATTTTATTACTCAGATCCTTTTATATAAACTCATTTTAAGTATTTAAAAAAACCACAGCAAAAACAATACATAAAAAATGTGGAAAGTAACTTAAATGTTACATATATTCACTTATATGATATTTAAACATGACTTCTCCATACTGTCAATCATGTTGTTATGTAACTACCATTTATATCCCCACTCTACCATTGTCAAATTAGTTATATTATGATAACAAAGAAGTATTGCTTCACATAGCTTTAATTTAAATACTACAAATAGTATCTAAATTGAAGCTAATTGTGTGATACAAGGTACTTAAAAAAATGAATGGTGCTTAAACAAAGGGTCACGAAAGAAAAAAAGTTAGAATTTTTTTCATATATACTTGTAAACCTGAAAATCATTAAAATCTGAGATTTTAATGATTTTTAGGTACACAAGCATACATGAAAAAATTGCATAGTGTCAACAATGAGTAAAATTGATTTGGAATGACCCTAGTTGTAGTCAGGTAAATAAGGTCTTACAATCCCAGGATTGATTCAAGAGTTAGAACCAGAAATTATAACAGCAGAACTACAATAAATAATATTTTTTTAAACAAATGCATATTTATAGCATAAAGACAATTCATTGCTGTATAAAAAAGTTCATCAGAAGATCATGTTTGGAATAAAGAAATAATAATAATATTATTAGAAGGCTGCTCCACCTTGTTTTGCAGCTTGTTAATAAAAATATTTTCTTAATTCAGCTTTTACGTATTTTGTAAGACATCATTCTCTATTGTTGATTGTCTAAAAATTACTTTGCATACCTATTTGAGGGTTGGCCCATAATAAGATTCAGTTAATTCAATTTGGTCAATTAATTCCACTTACAGGAAATTTTAAATATAACAGAATGGAAAAGAAAACTGTCCAATCATGTGATAATTTTGTTACATGATTGAATGATTTTCTTTTCCATTTTGTTCTGCTGAAAATTGCCTGTAAGTGGAAATTTGGTTTTATGCCTAATCTAATATTTGTGGTAGATTACATGATTGCAAATTGTATATATTGATGTTGGCAGACATCAGTTACCTAAATCTGTTGAAGAAAAAATCACATTAAATAAAAGTTTGTCAGAAATGTTACCAAAATCAAAAGTATTCTATTAGTATAATCAATTTAAAAATATTTTATATACCCAAATAACGACTTTTATTGATGTGAAATTTTAAAATAACTCTAAAAATGTTGATAATAATAATAAATTTAGATATTTATAATAATAACAATAAAATTAGAATGAAAAATTAACCTAATCAGCATGATATTGTGTAAATATATGCAGCAAAAATTTTTTTTTTCTTAAAATTGAAATTAAATTTTCCTAAAGCTTTTTTTTCAACTTATAAGTTTTTATAATGAAAACAAATTACTCTCTGTAATTTTAAAATAAATACTTTTTATTTTAATTAATATGCATAATTTATCATTTTTATATATTCTTTGATTATGCTTTCACTTTATTTGGTTATACAGAGAATCCTGGATAACCAAATAAAGGGTTTATACTGGACAATACCAGGGTTTCATTCTCAGTCTTTTACTTATAAGGGTCTTGTACATTATGTGGAAACTAGGGGTGATGCAGGGATTAGTTGCATAGTTACAACTGATGTGATCATACTTTTTTCTCTTATTGCAGTGTCATTGCCAGTTAGTGCCTCTACTAGGCTACTAATCATTGATTTTGGATTGAAATTGTATAGGCTAGCCTCAAAGTCTTTTCTCTCAGCAAAAAATGTGTATGTGTGTATATATAGATAGATAAAATAGCCACCCTCTTAGGAACTTTATTACATTAAGAAATTTTTTTATATTTTCAGTTTCTTAAAACAAAGAGGGTGCAACAGTTATTATTTAAATGTTGTTGCAAAATTTCTCAGCCTTAGGCCTATGAAACATGAACCAAAAAATTAAAAAAAAGCAGCTGCATGGAAAATCAAATTGAGCATGATACTACCAGAGGCATGGTGTTTAGACTCTATTAATTATAATGATTATAATGCTATCACTCTACCACTGCATCACTACTAAATTATACTAACTACATACATAAATACCCCCCCCCCCCCTCCCTATCCCCATGCTTGACTGAAGGTTTAGGTTTGAAGGTTTATTTCTTTTAGTGTATTTATATTTTAACACATTTTTTATATGTAATATTTAGAACCACCAATCATTAAGGAAAATAAAGAAATTTTGGTATTGAAAAAGATTCCAGAAGAGGTCATAAATATCCAAGTTGGAAGTCATCTCACTGTTTTATCTGGAACCTCATTTAGTTTATCTTGTTTTGTAAGTGGCTCACCTTTGCCAACAATACGATGGTTGAGAAATAATATACGATTTGAGTTGAGCGAACGAATATCTTTTGCAACACAAAAGTTATACTTCACAAATGTTTTACCTCAAGACTCTGCAACGTATACTTGTGAAGCTCGAAACAATTGGGGAAAAGTAAAGAGCTCAACAATACTACTTGTTGCAGGTTTGTAATTTAGGTTTAGTAATATTTTAAAGGTTTATGAAGTTGCTTATGAAGTTGGTAATGGTTTACATCCACTAAATAATCTTTCAATTTACATACATGCATATTGATTTTTACAAGTATATATGTGTATGTCACAACTCTTTCAGAAGAATTTTTTTTTCAATTTAATTTTTTAAATTTAGTTTGAATTTAAAAACTGTACTCTTTTTATAATCCCTGAGAAACAGATCTATCGTTATAAATCCTTAACAAGCTCTTTGATTTCCTTAAGGTCATAGTTTAAAATCATAATCATAAGCTTTTATTATTGGATATTTATATTATTGGACTTAACCATTATCATCATCATCATCATCATCATCATCATCATCATCATCATCATCATCATCATCATCATCATCATCATCATCATCATCATCATCATCATCATCATCATCATCATCATCATCATCATCCTTGTCATCATTATCATCGCTAGCATTATCATCATCATCATCAGCATCATTATCATCATTAGCATCATCAGCATTATCATCATCATCATCAGCATCATCATCATCAGCATCATCATCATCAGCATCATCATCAGCATCATCATCATTATCAGCAGTATCATCATCAGCATCATCATCAGCATCATCATCAGCATCAGCAGAATCATCATCAGCATCATCATCAGCATCATCATCAGCATCAGCAGAATCATCATCAGCATCATCATCAGCATCAGCATCAGCATCAGCAGAATCATCATCATCAGCATCATCATCATCAGCATCATCATCAGCAGCATCATCACAAATTGCTGTTTTAAACTCTTACATAATCAGATTACTTTCTTAAAAAGCAACAAGAAAATTTGATTCAGCTTTTTTTTCAAAATCTTACCTTAAAATTAGCTCTTCGGTCTTGACCAAATGTCACCATTTTTAATTGCACAAAACAGGCAGCCAATCCTGAATGTTATATTAAAATACTGAATATCAATTTTGAATGTGATAAATCCATATTTGGGCTGGTTCTTGTATTGGTATTCTTTCTCTTTTAGACAGAAAATTGAAAAGTAGTTGAATCTGCTCCAGTTGTCAAGCTTGACCTCCTCTCTCGTTATTGTAGGCTTGCATCTCTTTTTTTTCTACAAACTCATGTTTACTGCTCAAGCAAGTTGTTATCTCATGTTCAATAAACCAGAGTCAATCTTTCATGACTTGTAATTTGGCTAAGTTGCATTCTTTAACTGTATCTGTTCCTTCATGCTCAAAAAACTTTTATTCATCTAGACTATTTTCTTGCACATCAATCCTTTGAAATTCTCTACCACCTTTATGTTTTTCTCACTCATAAAATTTGCATTTTTTATAGTTTTTTTGTTGTGTCATTCTTTACTTATTTATATAGATATATGTAAATTTTTTAAATTATGAAAAATAAAATAAATAATTTGTCGTTGTATATATATATATATATATATTTATTTATATATATATATATATATATATATATATATATATATATATATATATATATATATATTTATATATATATATATATATATATTATGTTTAAACTTTTAGAGCAACCTGTAGCGACTCTGTCTTTAAATTTTTTGACTAATTCTGGTGTATCAACTGTAAGTGATGAATCTGTTGTTGTGCCAGCTGGATCTCATATAACTTTATTTTGTCATGTGACAGGGTTTCCAATTCCTCGTATTGTTTGGTTAAAGGATCATGATGTTTTTACTGGAACTGAAAAAAAATACCAATTGTATAATCAATCAGCAATTGAGGCAAATAAACAACTTTGAACTTTTTGAAAAAGTTAATGTAATGATTTACTATATAATTTTTGTGTGTGCGTTTTAGGTAGAACATTTGGAGCCTAAAGACATTGGGTCCTATATATGTGTTGCAACAAATATATTAGGTGAATCTACTGGAATAATTAATTTACTAATTGGAGGTAAAATATTTATGCTAGATAAATATTGTATTGTATATTAGATAACAATAGGTTATGTTGTCATTACTAGATGGAAATTTTGCATTTGTTTATTCAAATATGTAAGAAAATGACAGAGATGTTGGAAATTCAAATTTCATTTTTTTTTTCAACTCTGATTCTATTAAGCTTATTACTAGAAAGTTACTAGAAAAAAGGAATAAGAGATAAAGAGCAAGAAAACAGAAGACCTGAAAAGTTGTAGGTTGTATGAGTCAGGAAAATATGAAGATGGGAGAGAGTTTAAAAGGGTTGAAATGCGGGGAAAAAAACTAGACGAATAAAAGTTTTTAGAGCATACAGAGATAGATACAGTAAAAGAAGTCAAGCAAGAATGAATTTTAGTTGATAGAACTAGGGATTATAGCTCCTTTGAGCAGCAACCATGATAGTATTTGTAGAAAAGAAAAAGAGATGCAAATTTATGACAAGGGGACAGATAGAGCAGGTCCAGCTTTATTTACAGTGTATTTTTGGACCTTGTCTAGAAGAGAAAGAGCATCATTAAAAGTACTATCCTAAATATGAAAACAGTATTCCATACAGGGGCAAATAAGAAATTTGTATAGGTAGAGAATGGAATCAGGAGTAAGAAAATGGCAAGCACTTTAAAAAGAAGTAGCCTTAGCAGATGCTAACTTAGCAATCAATTGTATATATGCTTTCCGTGAGAGGTTAGTAGCAAATAAAAATCCAAGAAGACATAAAGAAGATGGCTTAGTGAAAGGATTGCCATTCATCAATATAGGAATGTTGATAGTATTGTAATAGTTGTTTGAAATAAATAACTGAGTTTTGTTGGAATTAAAAGACACAACCCACTGCAAGCCCCAATCTGTTACAGAAGTGAGATCAGATTCCAGATCAGCTGCCTGTTCTAAGCAATTGAAAAGAGAAGATTTTTTGTCAAGACAGGAGTATAAAGTTGAGCCATCAGCAAATAGAGCCATTTTAGATGAAAGGTTGTTGGGAAGATCATTAATGTAGATAAGAAACAAATCATTGCCAAGGATAAAGCCTTGAAGTACCCCAGAAATTACTGGAAATGAAGAGTGTTGGATTTTGAGGACTATTTTAATAAAGTGGTTAGAAAGAAGTGATTTGATAATTTCAAAAACTTTTCCAGATACACCATAAGAAGCAAGGTTATGGAAAAGACCAGCATGCCAAACTTTGTCGAAAGCTTTAGATATGTTAAGAACAATAGCTGTTGCCTTGCTGCCTCCAATGCACAAAGAAATTTTTCAGTCACAGCAGTTAGCAAGTCAGCTGTAGAGTAAGAGGATCAAAAACTGTATTGATTGTCTGACAGTAAGTTATTTGACTCAAAAAGGGATGTTAGAAATTTTTTTGATCAAAGAATTAAAAACCTTGCTAATAACAGAGAAAAGACTGATCAGATAATAATTGAAGGGGTCAGAATGATCTCCAGAGTTTTTGAAAATTAGAACCATAGATGCCATTTTCCAGCAGGTAGGAAAACAATATTTAGTTTAACTGGAATGGAAGGAATAGTATGGTCATAAGATTCATTTTTTTACATCAATTTCTTGGCATAATAAATAGATGTTTGTTCTCAAGAGTGTCGTTCTTTTAAAAAGATGAAAAAAAAAGATTATTATTAGTATGAATATGATTAGTATGAATATAGTAGCTGCACAAGAAGATGAAAACCATAGAGTACAGTATGAAAAACATATATATATATATATATATATATATATATATATATATATATATATATATATATATATATATATATATATATATATATATATATATATATATATATATATATATATATAGTATATATATAGATATAGTATAGATTAGTATGAATATAGTAGCTGCACAAGAAGATGAAAACCATAGAGTATAATGGGGCTTGACATGGAACTGACAAGAAGTAATAAAAGTTTCTATTCCTGCCTGAATCGAGGAAGTTATTTTGATGGGACATTTATCAGCGGAGAGAGGAAAGACATCAGCCTAAGAACTGTCACAAAGAAAATCACAAAAAGAATCCCAATGATATAGAGATCATTGCATGGTCAAAACCACCTTAGAGAGAAAAAATTTCTAATTTTTCTAAAAATAGTTAAATTAGTAAGTATACACCCAAGTCAAGCATGTGACTATTAGAGTCTTTGCAAGTTAAAGAAGAAGGAACTTAATTTAAATTAGTCTTACTAAGAGCAAGCAAGCCTGGTGAATTTTGTAAGAGTTAAGATTCAACTGATGAAAGGTTTTTTTTCAGACCATGAATATTTGTGAAAGATATATTGAAACAGTTAGGTAGTGGGGATGGTTTTTTATGTTTAATATTTTGGTTTACTTTACGCATGTAAGTTTAAAGAGAACTTGTCTCTTTTATAGATAGAGCACGACATCCCAAGCAATTAGCTATGCAGTTATCTTGGTCCCACTAATTAACACAAAGTCGTAATGTAGGTCTACTTCTGTGGTCTTTGAGAGCTACCACAGAGTTTAGGAAACCTTACTAACAGCCGGCCTCAGAACCATTATGCTGAGTTTTAGAGCTGTACCCTCATTAGGAGATCACAGGAAGAGTTGCATAGCCATTATCAAGGAGGCACAAGCAGAATCCTATGTATAGAGTCAAGAAGATCCAGCATTCATCATCCTAGGCAGAAAACAATGTAACACAGGTTTACATCTATGTCAGCCTAATAGATGAAGAAAAGGTTTGAGGCTGGTTGACTATTAGCTTTATTCTGCTTTCCCCTAGAAATTAATTTCAATTTAATAAGTTTTAAAGTTAACAGTTTCAAATTAATTAGTTTCAAAGTTAACAGTTTCAAATTAATTAATTTCAAAGTTAAGTTAGTTTTAAAGTTAATTTATGTATAAACATTTCAGTTCCTATAACAAATATTAACAACAGTTAAATTTCTTCAGACCTTTATTTTTTAATATTTGTAAGAAAGTTCAAATTTAAATTTGTAGAAATATGGTAAAGATGTTGGAATTTTTTTATTTCTTAAAATAAATGTCAGGACTTGTATATTTTATTTCTTAAAATTCAATAATATACAAGTCCTGAGACTTGTATATTATTGAATGGTGTACATATTTTTAATCAATATATTTTATATAATATATTTATTTAATATATTATAAAACATGTTTATTAACCATAATATACAATAATTATTATTGAAAATATAAATGTTATAAGTTTACATAATATTTATTTCTAAATATAATAATATTATTAGATAGTCAAAAATTTTGATGTTAAATTTGAAAAGAATTAAAAAAAATTTTTTTCTAGCTATACATTAATAAGATTTTTATAATTTTTTGATATAATTTTATCTCACTTTCATATAATTTCATCTCTCATTTAATTTTATCTCACTCTCTATGTATATGTACAAGCAGTGATAACATGTTATCAAAATAATGCTGAAAATTTTAAAACAATAACTTTATGAGATAAAAAAAATGAGATAAATAAAAAAATAAAAACTCGTTTCTTATTTAATCTGAACCGAACGTGATTTAATCTGAACCGGATGTGATTGAATATGGTGTCCTAATTGACATAATTTCTTGATTTTGATTCCTTATTTGACATTATTTATTAAATTTGATTTTGAATTCAAATTTATTGAAAAATTTGGATAAACCATGCGATAACATTTTTTCATTGCTGAATCATTTTTAGTAAAAATTTTAATCTTATTTTAAGGACTGTTTTAATTGAAAATGAATGAAAGTTTAAAATATAAAAAGACAACCAGTCAGCAACAATTATTTATTATTAGTTGTTAATTATTACTGTAAAATTTAAACATTTTGATATATAATTTTTTTAAAATAGCTTGGTTTCTATAAAATTATCATAAACTAGACTCCATATTTTATACCTTCTTAAATTAACCATTTAAAAATTGTACTGATAAAATTTTGTAAACGATACCATCATTATCTATAAATTTGTAATATTATGTTTAGAAAAATGTATCAACAATAAAAGATTTTTTTTTCAATAACATCGATGGCAAAGATTTAGTTTTTGATTTTCTGTTTAGTTTTGCCAAAGATCTCAATTACTTTAGACTCAGTTATTTCAAAAAACAACTCTGTGACAGTATATGTTGGCTCTAATTTGGATGTGATGCCTGGTTCTAGTGTTAGAATAATTTGCAATGCTGCAGGAGAGCCAAAACCAAAAATATTATGGGAAATAACATCCAATGTAAACTCTGTTATACAGACAGTTCAGGTTATTTTAATTCAGACGATTTTATTTTATTGTTTTGAAGTCGTCCACAAATTACGTCACACAATGGTGAGGGTGTTAGTGATTTTTTTTTATTTGTTACAAGTATATCTAGGGGGTTATACAGTTTATGTAACAAAGAGATCATTAAACTATACATTTATGTTATATTATACTTCTATATATAAATCATTGTAAAACAAAACTGCTTACTTAGCAAAGTAAGGATTTTCTTTTGAAATTGCTGTATGCACTTTTAAAAAAAAGATTATAACTATTCTACCCTCATGAACAATATCAGCTTTATAACTGTGTTTAGTTTCACTTTTGTATAATAAGACTGTAATACTTTTTTAACAAAAAAAAAATATTTTTACCTGATGATTGCTAATGCATAATATGTAGATATTCTTTACTTTGAGTCAGCAGTTGGCAATGCTGACCTAACTGCCGAGCTTGAAGTATTTGAGATCAGCAAAAATTTGCTGTCCTTGTTTCTATGTTTTATAATAACCCTTTTGTGTCAAATTTTTTTTTTGTCGACCTGGTGTCAACCTCTAACAGTTTGAGGTTCAAATTTTTACTAATTCGGAGGGTTGTATATAAATATATATATATAAATATATATATATATATATATATATATATATATATATATATATATATATATATATATACACACACACACACAACTTCAGTACCTATATTGTCTATCTTGTAGCTTCCTGCCTCAAACAAGTGCAGCTTCATCGACTGAGAGTTTGGCATGGGGCTTGCAATCTTATTTTTCGCTATTCTTTGTTTGTTTTTTTTTTCCTGTGAAAGCCATATGCTATAAAGAAGAGCAAAACTAGTAAGCAAATGCTTATATTACAATGCTATAGTGTATATATATATATATATACATATATATATATATATATATATATATATATATATATATATATATATATATATATATATATATATATATATCTTATATTAAATGCTGAACGTAATAGTGCACACTTGTGTGTGTTTGACACGGAATTCTTGGCACCCAAGTTTATGGTGAGAAAAAATCTTTCAGTATTTTTTTTATAG
>NC_088932.1:13172500-13180000 GCF_038396675.1 Hydra vulgaris | reverse complement strand
TTAAATTACGAAAAAGAAACTGAACCTAAAAATCAATAACCTGCTTTATTGTTGTCTTTTCCTTGTAAAAGGACTGCACCATTAAGTCTTTGGCATTTGATCAGTGTCTTGAAATGGCTATGTGGCATGCTTGGTTTTAGAGCCATTTCATAGGCTGTTCTAATCATCTTTAATAACGCTTCGCGGTTGTCTTGTGTAATAGTTAACAAGTTTTCCATATCGAGGTTAGCAATACAACTACTTCCAGGATCTTCTGAGTTACCATTATCAATCAGCACCGCTAATCTATGGCTTTGCCCTCTAAGATGGCGATCAACCTTTATTATTATCAAAGAAAAAATCACGGTTCAAATTAAGCAATTTTCTAAAAAATTTATTCACTTAGTAATATAGTAAATTATAAGATAACTACAATTATAAGTTATATAATGGTAGAAAAATTATGTTTAAATTAATTCCTGGAGTCACAAATTAAGAACAAGCTAATTATTTTAATTTTACCTGATACTTTGTCACCACACAAGTTCCCTCCGTAAACGCTGTCAAAGAATGATTTGATACTCCTTTAACTAAAGCATCCGTTAAAATTTCAGTTTTGTTCCTAGCACAAATCTTACACCATATTTTGACAACTAAGCCATTTTCTTCCGTGTATCCAATAACTGATTCTTTCCCCCACGAAGGAAAAGTTTTTAAGTTCTTAGATATTGGTTTACTATCTTGAATTTTTTTTGCTTCAGATGTCATTCTTACAAATTTGTTATACTTAAACTTAAATTTACTTATTTCTGTTTTAAATACTTATTAAAATGAAAAATAAAAAAAAAGCCCACTCACTATTCATAATCAGTGGTAAAGCAGTTCCGCTTCCTCCTCGTAATTTATTTTTACCTTTTGAGTTTAATCATAAAAAAATGCTTTCAGATAGTTTGACGTATTTAAAATTTGGTTTTGGTTAGTAAAATAAAAAATAAAAATATAATTCATTTGGAATGTAATTTTTTTGGATACTGATCATTATAGACCGCTAATTCAGGGGTCTAGCACATTGCGGAATTGTTTTTAACATTTTTAAAGATACTGCTAAAAACAACTTTCTAACATTGTCATAGTAACTGAATGATTTAATTGTTTCTTTTGTTCGTCGTACTACAAAGAATCGTATGTAATTTGTAAAAACAAAACTCAGGCCAACTACGTAAAGCGCGAAATGGTTAAAAAAAGATTGACTTTTTTATTTATTAAATAAATCAACAAACGTTTGTTTATTAGAATCTTGTTGAAATAAATCAGAAGTACTCAAATAAAAGAAATTATACTAAACTCTTTGATAAATTGAATAACAATTGTTTCTTTATTAAACAATTATTAATAGTAAGTTTTTACTTTATATAAAAGAGTGTCGCTTAATTATAAAAGACGAAGTTTATTAATTATTCTAAACTTATTTTATAACAATTTAATCAGGAAGCTTTTAACTTTTGTAATTGTCTCTCATCGGTCCAGTTGAACTTTTTTGCGCTTGATTATTTTTTGAAATGTTCTCAAAACATCTATGAAGCCGTGGGCAAGTTGTCGCAACTAAATATTGTATGCGTGGTCAAGATCAGAGTGCGATCGCACGCCTTTCCCGACCAAGCCTGTATATATATATATATATAATATAATGTGTGTGTATATATATATATATATATATAAATATATATATATATATGTGTGTGTGTGTATATATATATACATATATATATATATACATATATATATATATACATATATATATATATATATATATATATATACATATATATATATATATATAGATGTGTGTGTATATATATATATATATATATATATATATATATATATATATATATATATATATATATATATATATATATATAAAACATAATGTGTATGTATATATATATATGTGTGTGTGTGTGTGTGTATATATATATATATATATATATATATATATATATATATATATATATATATATATATATATATATATATATATATATATATAAACCATGTCAGCTCGGTTTTTCCATCGAGCTGACATGGTTTGTGTGCATAGATCAAAAAGTGGCATAAAGCCTTGTTCAACTGCAAATACTGTCTGGGAATTTATTCATGCTCTCGTTGTTTGCTGAGATTGTGAAAGTGTATGTATTTTGGGTAAAATGTTGATGTGTAAACTAATTCTTCATATAAAAGGGTAGCTTTTTTTACTACTTTTTCAACATTCTTGCATGCAACTTTATGTGCATTTTGTAAATTTGTATTGAGTATGGCAGCCTGTAGCAATTTATTTTAGTTATAATGTATGTTTTTCTTTTACTGCTGCTTTTACCTCTTCTGTAATTCATGGTGCATCTTTTTTTTAGTTAAAACTAAAGTTGATGGTATGTATTCTGCAATGGATTTTTTGTAGATATAGCAATATATATGATATTAACATGTAAGTTGAAATTATTGTTAGCTGTATGACCTTCAAAAATGGTATGCCAGCTGTTTGAAACTATTTTAATAAATATTGCATCTTATTCCGCTCAAGTCCAGATTGTTGCTGTTTTTTTGAAATGAACAGCCAATATACCAGTAATAACACAGTTTTATTGACCTGTTTTTATAAACCCGAGGGGGTCAACTTCTGATACTTTTATGAACCTATCTGGATCATCCCTAATAATTAAGTCAAGTGTTGATAATGGTTTAACAAGATTTGAATGATGGTAGGTTGGAAATGTCATTAGCTGTGTTAAGTTATTATCCTCTAAACAAGATTAAAACCTCAAATCTTGGGGGCATTTATTTATCACATGTCCAACGATTGCAACTTTACCATTTATTTCAATAGACTCAATAAAATCATCATATAATAACATAGAGGAGCAGTTATTAGTTAACATGTTTGGTGGCGGGAATCAATTCAGTTTTTTAAGTTAGGACAATGTCTTTAATGTTGCGCTGTCTATATATACCACCTAGTAAGAATGATTCGCCATCAAATCTGATTATATACGATACTTGCTCAATAGATTTAGAGTTGATTTGCTTACTTCTAACTTCTGTTGTAATTATATCTCTTCCAGTGTATATAGCTACGCCTTCTCCTCTGCTATCTCTGTTTACTCGATGCTATTTGAATCCTTTTATAATTGCGTCAGATGTATTATTATATCATGTTTCTGAAAAATACTCTTTAATGTCTTTTATGCATTGTTTTGGAAGCTATTCTAGCTATAGGCTCTCCTTTTTAAAATTGTTTAATGAAAATAAGTTGTTTGCCCATAGTTGTCCTCATATTGATGAGGACAAGCTGATGATTGTGAAGATAACTGCAAAAAGTTGGGTTTTGACTTTGATTTCTATCTTGATGGGCAGATTGGTTTATTATTACTTTTGCAATAACTTTCTCCTTTTTCTCAATAATTTCATTGCCAAATGCATATCTTGGAATGCTGTAAATACTACTTTGTCTTGCTTCATTGAGTTGATGTTTCCTTGTCTAAATCAAGTCGTACTTAAAAGGAAAACTAATGTCTGTTGCATCAATAACTTTTGAAGACATAATATGTTGCTTTGATGGTAAAAAAAAGTAAAAAATAAACTTTGTTTATAATCAATGTGAAGTAAATCTTAGCAAAAAAAATTAAAAAAATAAAAATTTAATAAAGAATTATGGTCGTTTTAGTGAAAAAAATTTTGATATAGCAAAATTTAGGTATAAAAAAAGTAATTTTAAATGAATTAAATTAATTCATTTAAAATTACTATTTTTATTTAAATTGTTTTTTTTTGTTTTGCAACTTTTTTACATTGCTAAAATTAGCATAATATATTTTATTTAAATTTGTTTAACACTTATTCTATTATCATATTTTATAAATAGGTATGTTGTGGGCTACATGCTTAGGTAGGAGCTATGTAGTAGTTATGAGTGGGTTGTGTAGTAGTTGTATAAAAGGTTATGTAATAGGTGTATAACAGGTTATGTTGTAGCATTTGTATAAAAGCTGTTTAGTGGGCGAAGTAAATTTTTTCATACCCCGAAGACTATGAAAAAAAAATTATAGTCAAAGTAAGACTTGGACTAATTCTTTTTTGCAATTGTGCGGGCTATCCTACAAATTAAATCAACACAAATAACTTTTGACTTGATATTGCTAAAAATAAGGAATGTATTTAATTTAAATTTTTTTTACTTTTGCAACTTTAGTTTTTACATTACTAATATTAGCGTCAAATTTTTTATAAAAAGGTTTTTAAAACATTGTTTTATATATTTTATATTTGTAGGCTTGTAGCAGCTTGTTTTGTTTTTTATATAGTTACTACACAAGTATATAGCTGGCTACATACTTATGTATAGCTATATTTCAGGACACAGGCTATGTAGCTAGCTCAGGGTGGCCACGCCTCCTAAAACATCCTAATATTTGAAAAATATCGAAAAAAGACCTAATTTCTTCTAACGTATAGTTAATTTTCTCAAATACTCTTAAATTCTCCTAATCTATTTGTGATGAGTATAATGCATAAACTATTATCAACCAATCAACAATAAAGTTAATGAAATGGTTCAGACTTGGAGTTAGTACTGTTGTATACTGAGAGAAAATAAGTTACTCAAATGTATATTTAATATTTTTGTAAAATTTAAGCTTTTTTTTCTTATTTCTGTCAAAGATCTGAACATCAAAATTATTTTTATTAAAATTTTATTTTAAGTTGACCTAAAATAATTTAGTATTTTCAGAATGTCAATCAAATATAAAGCTTAATTTTAAGACCGGTTAAAAGACATCAAGTATAAAAAATTAACAATATTTATTATTTATTATTTATTAAAAAATTAACAATAATTATGAAAAATTTTATTTAGTTAAGTATTATGTTAATTATGTTTAATGATTTTTTATTTCCGGATATATTTTTTAACTACTCCTTTTTGCCAAAAAATTTTTTCTGAAAATACAATTTTGTAATATATTTGTTTTTTTAACTTTTTCAATCATCATCATAAAATTGAGAAAGCCACCAGCAAATGCTAAATTTATAAAATAAATTATTCTGCATTGTTTAACAATATTTTTTGCAAAATATGCTCTACATTTAAATATGGCCTTAATGATTGCTGTATGTTTAAAGGTTATATCTGTTGCAGATCTGGATTCAAACACATTGAAAATACATGTTAATGAATGAAAATATAAAAAATATATGCTTGTGAGTGATGAAAGACATACAAACAGTCATTGAGCCACCAGTTGCGGAAAAGGTGTACACTGTGTACACTTAAGTTATATTTGTTTAATGGTATTAATATATATTTAACAGCATATTTTTGAAAATTTTTTTACAACGTGCTTTTGCATATTCACAAAATTTTGTTTTTCATATATTAATTTTTTTTTATTTGTTTATCTATGTAGGAATATATTTAATTTATTATGAAAAAATTTTACTACATTTTTTTATCTGTTTATTATAAAAAATTGTGTGTTCTGTTATTTTTTCTAACTTTAGACGGCCATAATGTGCAAAAAGTATATGTTTTTAATAGCGGCCTCATAATTTTTTAAATTTTAAATGATAATTTTTTATTCTAATTTCTAGCTCTACTTTTTTCTCATTTCTGTCAGTGTCAGTTCTGGGAGTTAAAATTATTTTTATTTACATTTTTATTTTAATTAAGTTAACCTAAATATTTTTCTATTTTTAAAATAGAAAATTTCAGTCAAATAAAAAACTAAGTTTCGAGATCAATGGTTAAATGACAATAATTATAAACAATGGGTACAAAAATGTCCTAATGGTTTGTATTCTGTAAAATGTAAAGTGTGTTTGAAAGTTATATCTGTAGCAGGTCTGGGTACAAAGGTATTGGAAAAACATGATAATGGTAACAAACATAAACAGCGTATGCCTCTCTGTGATATCAGTTTTTAATACATATTACTGTTTGTAATATGTATTAAAAACTGTTGTAGAACCACCAGCTAACCCAAAAGTGGTGTCCACCAAAAGTGTGTCCACAGCAAACTTCTATTGTATTGCAAAGTTGCAGTTAGCAAAGAAAGTGGAGATAATGTGGGCAGTTGATGTTGTGCTTTCAAAAAATTCTTTTCGATCAAATGCAAACAAATTTGAATTATTTACTACAATGTTTAGTGATAGTCAAATAGATAAACAATTTTCTTGTGGGAAAAAAAATTGCTCCTCATTAGAAATGGGAAAAACAACATATTGCAACCATGAATTCTTGGGAAAAGTTGCTGCTGTTGATATTATAATAAATTTTCGTAAATGTATGAGTGGTTTAGAAGATAAAATGCTCCACGTTTCCATGGATGGTTCAAATGTTAATATGTCTTTACTCTCTAATTTGAATGCTAAGAGAAGTAAATGTGAACTCAGTCAGTTAGTATCAATTGGATAAGACTGCCTACACACAATGCACTGTTCATTCAAGATTAGAACAAATGCTTCAGAATGGAAATTGAACAAATTACTGCCTTCGTTGTATAAGATATTCCATGAGAGCCCTTCTTGTCTGCTGATTTTGAAAATCCTACTCAGTCTTCAGACTATGCTCTACAGTTCTGTAGCAATCGTTGGATTAAAAATGAGAAAGTAGCAAAGAGAGCGATGGAGAGCAAAGAAAGCGATATAGAGCAAAGAGATGGAAATAAGGCCAAAGATTATTGTGATTACTTTTGGAAAAATTTACCAGAAAATAAGCAACCTTGTCAATGTAAGCCTGGGCAAAATACCAGTTAGGAATACCTTTCTACATGCTATAAAGATGTGTTAGTCCCTATAAAGTTCCAATTTTTTAAGGAAACTGCAAAATTGTTAAATTCTTTCTTGTTAGTTTTCTAAACCGACAATCCGACAACTTTTCTTGTGGAAACACTTGAGAATTTACTGAGGCTATTTTTATCAAAGTTTATCAGAAAAGAAGTTTTGTCTGAAGCATCCACAACTTTTATTAAAAGTTGATATCAGTGATGTCAAATATCAAGTGTTGGTCACAAATATTGATGTTGGGTTTGGAATAAAGTATGAGTTGCAGCAACAGAAACCTAGAAAAAAAGTTACTGATGCATATCTAATTTTATAATAGAAGTTCAACAGTTTTTAGTTACAATGTGCAATCATGATTGAAAAAAGTGCACTAAACTCATATTTTGCTAGATACTTATTATGTTTATCACCTTTGTACATGATGGAATCTCATAAGATGTATGAACTTTTTTTTGACAAGTTGTTGTTGAAATTAGTTGCTTAAAAAAGGTATCCCCTTCAGCTGCTGATCAAGCCAAATTGCAATATTCACAATTTTTAACTACTGTTGTGAAAGTGAACAAGAAGAAATTTCTTGGGTTCAAAAAAGAAAGTGATAGATTGGATTCTTTTAGTTCAATATACAGATGCTTCAAGATTTAAGGACTTAATGAAAATTTACCAGTTGTTATTAATATTGTCCCA
>NC_088932.1:13160000-13162500 GCF_038396675.1 Hydra vulgaris | reverse complement strand
CGGAATTTTTTTTTATTAATTGATAGACTGCCTGCCCCAACCAAACCCTCAGTCGATGTAGCAGCACTCCCTTGCAGGTCAAGCTAAAAGATAGTAGATGTAGCAGCACTCCGTTGCGAGTCAGGCTATTGGTCGTCGATATAGCAGCACTCCCTTGGGGGTCAGGCTATAAGATAGTCAATGTAGCAACACTCCGCGCATGATTTACAGTTAAAAAAATAAAAATAAAAACATTTTATTAAAAAAATTAAAAATAAAAACATTTTATTAAAAAATTTTTTTTTTTAGTTATTCACCTCCTCAAGGCTGAAAAGGCCACTACAGATGAGGAGGCTACTTAATAGTGATTTATAACCCTCTCCCAACTCTATAACTCCGAAACACGAACATTGACGAACAAGGCCACTGCGCGGAGAAACAAGTTGAGTGCGGTACTACCAGGGACGTGGTTGGGATCAAACTCGGAACCTCTCGCTTATGAAGCGAGCGCTTTACCACTACACCACTACCGCATATATTAAAAATAAAAACATTTTATTAAAAAAAATAAAAATAAAAATATTGTTTATATTGTTAAAAACTTTCAGAATGTTTTTAAAAACTTTCAGAATGTTTTTAAAAACATTCAGAATGTTTTTAAAAACATTCTGGTCAATTAATTTTGCGTTTTTGTGGCTTTTTTAAAAAACAATTAATTTGTAATTAAATTAATGGTTTTAACTTTCTGACAACACGCAAATGTTGGACGAAAGTCAAAAGTAATTAAAAGTGATGTATGTGTTGGCGTAAGAATCATTTTTTTCATTCCGCTCTTCCCAAATGCAACAATCTATAAAACTATACATATATATATATATATATATATATATATATATATATATATATATATATATATATATGTATGTATATATATATGCATATATTTATGTGTATATGTATATATATGTATACATATGTATGCATATATATATATATATATATATATATATATATATATATATATATATATATATATATGTATATATAAAATATTATTTTATTTAGACTTTTCTTCACATCTTGAGTTAAATGTTAGTGAAACATTTGTTTTGCGCAAAAACAAAAATGTTGTTGGTGTGCGCTCCCAACTTTTTATTAATAGTGCTAGACTGAATCACTCATCATTTTACTTCTGTTATGCAGAAAATTATTTGGGTAGTGAAAAAGTACATCTGGCTTTAATTGTTCACAAAAAACCAGTAGATCCATGTAAGTAGTTGATTTTTTTATTGTGCATGTTTTATATTTACTTATTATGTATTTTTTAATTAGTATTTTAAAAAAAGAAAACGGCTTTACCAAACCGTCAACTGATTAATGTATGAAGCTCCTGTTAATGGTATGAAATCATGCTAAGATAACCATCGTAATAACTGTCTTTGTAAGTAATAGTAAATACATTAACTGAGGATTTAAGAATTGATGTAAAAAAAATTGTTTTTCTTTTTCAAGTTTTTCTCAAAACATTGTCGACACTCAAAACTGTTAGATTTATGCATATAATTTTATTTATTTGCAAATTTATCAAAATAATAAAATAGTATATGTGGCTATTCAACTTGTTTATTATCTAGCTCTAGACAGTATTTCAAACAAACCATTATATTTTTTCAGACTTTTCATGTTGATTACACGTCTTGTTCAATCTGCTCATGAAGTTTATTAATTGTAAATAGTTAGTCCTTGTGTACAATATTCTTGAAATAGCCCCAAAGGAAGAAGTGCAGAGGAAAAAGATCATGAGAATAAGTATACTATTCAATTAGACCTTATCTGTTTGTTCATCATTAGGAAATTTCAATCAAAAAAATTTCCTAACTGGCACAAATATTAGGCAGATGGCCCATCTGCCTAATATTTATGTCAGTTAAGAAATTTGGAAACTGCAAAGTACATACTATGTTGTTTAACTTTTTTCCATAAAAACTCTTCATTTGTAAATATAAATTACCTATGACCGAAATGTTGAAAACATGTGGATCAATTAGACTATCTGAAGCTGTTCCACACTACACCATTACTCCGTTCTTTGAGTTGAACTCAGTCATTTATTTGTTCTTTGAGTTGAACTCAGTCATTTGTGAATTTTCTAAGACTTGTTGGATTCAGTAACAAAATATTGTTACTAACCCATTAAAACCCAGTTTTAATTCAGTAACAAAATAAATTTTTTTTTTGCTTATACAAAAAAAAAATTATTTTGAAACTTCATATTTTATTTTATTTTTTTGTTTAAAAATGTTTATTAATTTAAAGTGAACAGTTTTTAAGTATATATATATATATATATATATATATATAAATATATATATATATATATATATATATATATATATATATATATATATATATATATATATATATATATATATATGTTATACCGTCAACCAGGGCTACTTTACTCCGCCTTTAATGATTGTTTTACTGCAATTAAATTTAGACATAATAAAAAATTTGCTTA
>NC_088932.1:13040000-13157500 GCF_038396675.1 Hydra vulgaris | reverse complement strand
GCTATATGTATATATATATATATATATATATATATATATATATATATATATATATATATATATATATATATATATATATAAACTAGCAAAAACACTTATCTAATTTTTAGTTGTCTTCTACACGTTGTTTCGCCATCAGTAGGCTCATCAGAAAGACCTTCCTGATGAGCCTACTGATGGCGAAACAATGTGTAGAAGAGAACTAAAAATTAGATGAGTGTTTATACTAACTCATTATTGCTCTGTTATTTAAGAACATTGAGCACTCTCTTTGTAGAAAACACTAACATAATTAATATATATACACTCAAAAAAAAGTTTCTTATATTTAAGGGAAAAAATAAGGAAATAATCCCTCAAAATTAGCACTGGTAAAGATAAGGAAATATAATTTTAAGGAAATAGTTTTCCTTAAAAAGATTTCCTTAAGAAAAGGAAATAATTAAGTAAATAATTTCCTAAAAAAAATATTCTCCTGAATGTAAATAAAAACTTGAAGGAAATTTTTCCTTAGATTTAGAATTGTTATTAAGGCAATTTTTCCTGCCAGTAAGTAATGTTATTAAGATCATATTTCCTGGTTTCAAATATCATTATTAAAGAATTGTTTTAATCGCTTACATTTAAAACAAAATTGAGTCATTAAGCAACACGTTGGTTAATATTTTGAAACATACACCAAAGCTACATTACAAATTAGTTGCACAATGAGTAGCACTAATTTGTAATCTAGCTAAGCAAAGTTCCAAATAATAATCAAAGCAAACACATTAAATAAATTCACAAATCACAAAATGTTACAAGTGTACAGCAAAATGACTGCTGTAGTAATGATTAATCGGGGAACTTTTGTCCCAAGAAGGTTAACAAGATTACAAGTATTAAAGTAGACAAAATTATTATACAAATAAGTTGTTACAGTGTAATAACTGTAACAAGAGCACACAGAATAACACAGCTACTTGTACAGCCAAATATTAGCTATTTATAATTAAAGTGAATACAATGAAACAAGACCACTTATACAACCAAATATTCAAGTTAATACAATCTAATAACTGTAGTATGATGAGCACACAAAATAAAAAAACTGAAGTAGTTATACAAGTTTGTTGACATTTAACTATGCTTTCATACATCATCAGTGGTGATCTTTATATAGTACAAGCTATAGTTGAAAAAGACGAGCTAAACTGTTGATGGTGCCAACCATTCTTTCCTTCCCAAAAGTTAAATTATATATTTTAAATTGCAAAAATTTAAAAAACACCTCCAAACCGCTAGTATATTCCAAATTAAAAATCCATAATAAGTTAAACATGTAATCCAAACATTTGACAATCGAAAATCTAGCCAAGCAAACTTTTCCATCACACACAATTCTCCCAGTGATTTTGTTGAGATCATTTGTCAAATATTCAAGGTACAGCTTGGAATGAGCCAAGTTTTGTGGAAGATCTATAGAATTGCCAGTGCCAGGCTAAATATAAAACAATAAGTAAACAAAATATGAATTAGGACATCTCCAATTTCATACAAATTTAAAATATTCACAATTTATGCTATAAATACTAAACTAAATTATTTTTAAGTTAGTTTTAACTTGAGAAAATAAAGACTATAGAAAACAAATGTGGATTTATGTACTGTAAGAGAAAATAAGACATTATATTTTAATAAACATGAATAACAATGCATCCAAAATGCTCACCATTCCATATGCAATCAGCAAATCAAATGACTCATTTGCAGTTAGGCGCTGTCAATGGCAAAAGGTATAGCAATGCTTTCACAGCAGCTGTAGTCTGTCCATCTATAAAAAATGCAATAAGTCTACTAGTTTCACTGTACAGTATGCAACTTATTTTTATTAACAACAGTCAACCTTAAATTACATATATGTCTAATAGGGTGCATCAATCGCCCCATACTTTCAAAAACAGATATGTACCTATTCTCAAAACTTCTTTTGGTTTTAACAATTTTCAAATTTTTAAAAGCGTAGCTAGATTTAAGGGACCTCCTTGAGTCTGAAATTTGCAACAAAACCCTTAATTTTATAAATAAATATTTTATACAAACATTATTTCATGTTTTATTGCATAAAAACTATCATTTTTTAACAAAAAATAAAAAAAGCGTAATTTTTAATAGTTTTTGTTAAATTTTTTTAATATAGTGCTTTTAATAAAAAAAGATAATTAATTTTAAAACTTTTATAAAATTTCGCTTCTTTTGAGACCCAACATAACATAATTGATAAAAAATTTTTTCAGAGTTTAGGGTCTTGCTGCAAATTTCAGACTTAAGATGGCCCGCCTAAATCTTGTTAGACTTTAAAAAAACTTTACAGAGTTAAAAGTTGCTTATGAGAACCAAAAGAAAGTTTTAAGAATAGGTACATATCTGTTTTTGAAAGTATGGGGCTTTTGATGCACCCAATGCAAAGCACTTCTTAGATCACTTGTATATATACTTACTGGACCCTCCAATAATTCCCTCTGTATTATATTCTTGAAACTATTCAACAGTTGATTTTGAACAATAATGCAGCACAGATGTTATCAAAATTCCTATCCACACAACAAAGCAATCCACTGCATCAGGATACATACAACGAAAATCTTGCAGCAGCTAAACATTAAATATATTTCTACAACATAGGCTTACTAATGACAAAATAAATAATTGCATTAATACCAAGTTACATACTGAAAAAGGCTTTATTTACTTTTCAATATCTATTTAGAAAATATTTACCGTTTGTGGCAAGGATAAGTAACATGTTATTTGCTGTACAAATTCTAAATATGATGGATGACATTCTTCAATTTTTTTTCGCCTATAACAAAACGTTTTCTTCGCTGCTAGCAAGAGGTCTTCAGCAAACACTGATGCAGACAAGTTGGTTAACTTGACCATTTCGGTTTTTATATCATAGCCTGCTATACCTGTAAATCAAAACTAGATTTTATGTCTTATGCAACACAGTGTGTAATTAATTTTCAATGAAAATCATGAGCCACATAAATGAGTCTATGCAGTACTCATTAATTAAACAGTTATTTAAAAACAATATTAAAACATTTTTGACTTGAGTCTGTTATATTAATTACCTTCACAGAATTCACACTCCTTCAATCCTTGACAGGAACCTTTGAAAATGAACTCATCATTTTGTATATAATGAATAGTAGTTATCAATAAGTTTGTAGAGAGTGAATTGGACAATGCTGCAGTAGTTTGTACCAAAGTTTGTCTAGCTTTATTCCTTTCCTCTTTTGGAGTCCAATTCTATCTTTTTTCATTGCTGTTAGCTTAGCATGTGCGTTTTCTATGCACTTAGCTAAAAACTCCTTGCAAGATTTTTTGTTCAAAAAAATCTTCTGGTTTGAGTCCTGTAATCCTGGCAAGAAATGTGCTAACCTTTTCCATTTTATCTTTTGGCGGAAAATTCCCATAACAGTCAACAACTTTAGCAGCAGTAGCATATGTTATAGCTTGTCTTTCAGATATTTCATAGCTTCCAGTTTTCAATCTCATCATATGGTGTTTAGTTTTTGGATGCTGTAGCAAGAATGACTCTAAAGACACTTGGTTAGATAATATACCTGGTGCAGAAGAAGTAGAAGTATTTTCATTGACATCAGTTACTAGCCTTGCTAGATGAGTGGTGTGAGTGGTGGCATGCGAAGTATAGCTACTTTCATTGTTGACAAAAAATCTTGATGGTGAAGTTTCCCTTGTTATGGATTGACATTCTTGTGCATTCTAGACAAACAGTAATACAATAATGTTATGGCTTACACACACAAACTTGTTTCACTCGCATTTATAGTACACAGTTTCTGAAAATTTTCTACAAACAATAACATACTTTAAGCATTAACATTTCAATTTGTACCACTTATATAAAAATAATGTGAAAGTGCACGACAATTGATGATTTTGCAAAAGCATTACATTTTTCCTCCTGGACACAATGTTATACTGATAAATTATTATGATACAGATAGTACACAAACTTTAGAGTGCTATCTGCACCAATGTCAAATTTCAAACATACTAAGACAAAATGCAGCTATTAGTTGATTAGTATATATATATATATATATATATATATATATATATATATATATATATATATATATATATATATATATATATATATATATATATATATATATATATATATTTATATATATATATATATATATATATATATATATATATCAGTGCTGGGAGTATTTTAAATACTATTTTAAATACTTTTACTGAATTTGTACTTGTATTTTAAATACTTTTGTTGGAAGTATTTATTTTTTGTACTTAAAATACTTTTTATTAGTATTTTGTATTTTATACTCATTGAAAATACTTATAATTCAAATACTGCTTAAAGCATTAACAATGCGCATTTATTCTGAAGTGTCAGTTAGTCACTATTTATTCTGAATTATTTTTTGTTTTATTTACCTACCTTGGTTTCATTAGGGTAATTATTAAATTATATCGCGGGAATCATTTTAAATTAAAGATGGCTGCGGTTAACAGCGAAAATAAAAAGACTTTTGAATCAGTAAATGAAAATCAAGAAATAATGAAATTTTACCAGCCATTGTCAATGGTACCTTTTTCAAAATTGTAGCCAGATCAAAAAAAAGTAATAAAATATCACCAATATGCTTATTATGTATACATAATTCAAAGCCATTATCAGGCACGCTGGCATCAACATCAAACTTTGTTAAGCATTTGAAGGTAATTTTCAATTTGGTATTAGTTAAATTAATTTATTTTATCTTTTTTGAACAGTATGCAATTGATTATTAACCAGCAATTATTTAATGTTGCAGTATAAGAATAAGAATAATGTATAAATTATAAAATATGTATAAATTGTAATGTTGCAGTGTAAATTAATATTCATCAAAATTTACAATACTTACTCAGTTACAGCAAATAAAAACTTAACTTTTAAAAGGTTTTATGTTTACTGTAACTTGCACAAGAATCGCTTTGGAGACTATAAGTTACATAAGGCAGATGTTCAGAAAAAACATAAACCATGCAAAGCTGGTGTAGAAAGAACGACTGAGGAAGGCCCTGCTATAAAGAAGTTCAAACAAACTACTTACCATGAAGCAGTATCAGAATTATCAGCACGACGTTGTATTATATCGCAAGAAGAAGCTGACAACTTAATTGTGGATTAAATTGCTGAAGATATGCGTCCTTTGGCTACCGTCAAAAAATCGGCTTTTTGTCGACTGCTTCGTGGATTCAATCTTAATGTAAGCATCGTGTGTTGCAAAAATCTTAACAAATGTTTAAATTCAAAGCTTGCTACGATTCATGAAAAAATAAGAAGCAAACTGAAAAAAGCATCATTTGTTTGCACAACTGCTGATATATGGGCAGTGAAGAGAAAATGTTATCTTAGCATGGCTGCACACTTTATTGAAATGCCTCTAAACGAATCTAGTTCGGTTTCACAAGCATCAGTATCCCTTGCTTGCTGTCGATTTTATGGTAGTCACACATACAACACAATTGCTGCAATGATTTCTCAAATTCATTGTCAATAGGATCTTAAGGTAGAAAAAATCTCAGCAACTGTCACTAACAATGCGTCGAATTTTGGAAAAGCATTTAGAGAATTTTTTAAGAGTCAACTGCAAGTGCTGCAGCAACTAGTGTAAGTGTGACTATTACATCTAATGCATCTGAAGAGCAAGAGGACATGGAAGAGGATGAAGTTAATGATTATGAAATTGATGTAATTAATATTGGTGACATTCTTTCATTTTCATCAAAAAATGACAATGATGATGATGTTGATGATGATGATTCCTTAGCTGAGAGAATTTCCTTGCCATCTCAAGAAACATGTATCAGCCATTCACTGAATCTGTTGGCAACTAATGATGCTAACAAAGCATGTAACACAGATAGTGCGTTTAGGCGCATTTACCGTGCAGCTCTTGCAAAATGCACTTCAATATGGAATGCTACTCAACAAAGTAGTAAAGTATCAGATGCTGTGTCACATATTACAGACAAAGCAATACTCTGTCCCATGCCAACACGTTGGAATTCTCAGTACGATGCTATCAAGCGATTACTTGAATTATGTGACAAACTTAATGATATATTTAATGCATTGAGTGCACCAAAATTTAAAAAGCAAGAAATAGAAAGTCTGCAAGAATTTGTCATGGTAATGAAACCTGTTGCTACAAGATTGGATACTTTAAAAGGAGATAATGTGTATTATGGTCATGTGTTTCCACTTTTGCGTAGCTTACAAGTGAAATTGGAAGCATTTCAAAATTGCCAGTTTAATTATTTGCTGCAGCAATGTTAGCACAAATGAAACTTCTTTTTAAAACTCGTTTTGAAAAGAAGTTGAGATTTGATGTAAGTAATTCATGCAGGATTGTTGCAGCAATGTTCACCTACTGTTTAATTTACGGTGGGTGCCAACTAATAAGCGAAAAGAGAAATATTTGAAAATGCCATACTAGCTTCTAGTGAGCCGTCGACAGCGACCAATCTCAATGTGACCACTGACAGCATAACTGAAAATTTTGTTGTGTATAATGATGACACTCCAAATGCTGGTGCAACAAATGGTGCTCATCAAGAGTGCATGTTGTATTTAAATGATAAAGATCATTTAAATACAACAAGTTTGAATGCTCTGAATAAGTATAAGACTGTTCAGTCACTGTTTGACAAATTCAATACCACTGTACCATTGTCGGCTCCAGTTGAATGACTGTTTAGCACAGCCGGACAAATACAAATGCCTAGGCGTAACTGTCTGAGTGATATGATGTTCGAAAAACTGCTGCTGCTAAAAACAATTGTAGACAACTGAATAAATGATATTTTTATATAAATGTATTATAATGACTCAAAATTACTTTCAAGCAATGACAAAAATAAATTTTAAAAATTGCCATAGTTATAATTTTGGTAAAGTATTTTGTATTTAGTATTTTAAATACTTTTTTAATTTTATTTTAAATACTTTTGAAGTATTTGTATTTGTATTTAAAATACTTTTTTGTTCCAGTATTTTATTTATTTGTATTTAAAATACTTTTATAAAGTATTTTACCCAGCACTGATATATATATAAAAATATATGTATATAAATATATATATATATATAAATATATATATATATATATATATATATATATATATATATATATATATATATATGTATACATATATATATATGTATATATATATATATATATATGTATATATATATATATATATATATATATATATATATATATATATATATATATATATATATATATATAAATTGTGTTAGTGTATTCTACAAACAGAGTGCTCAATGTTCTAAAAGAACAGAGCAATAATAAATTAGTAAGACAATAAAGTTAGTTAGAGAATAAACGATCAATCAATTAATCGATTAAAAAACCATTAATCATTAATCGATTAATTAACAAACGATTAATCGATTGATTTTTTTTTTAATATAACAACTTTGCGTTTTTTTGTTTTAAAGATTTTTACGAACATTTACAAGCCTTTTTTTAACGAGCAAGACTTGTGTTGACTTGTATGTTGATTTGCCTTTATTTTCCGGCATCCGGTCAAATATTATTATAAACAAACAAAAACAATGCTTTTTTCATAGTGCCGTTTCTTAACCACCGTTTACAATGTCGTTTGGAAAAAACCGCTTTGAAGTTTGGAAACACTTTTTATTGGAAAATAAAGGCAAATCAACATACAAGTGCAAACATTGTTCAGTTGAACTTAAATTCCATTTATTTGACAAAAGTTTTTTCAGAGAAGTCTAAAAATATACAGCCAAGTATTGCTACCTATTGTAATAATATAGGTAGCAAAGCTGAAGATGTATTAGCTTGTTTAACTGCTGTTGATCGTATCCCTTTTGCAACTTTGGCCAATAGCAAAGATATTAAAAATGGCTGGAAACCTCAAGGACTTAAAATCCCTGATGATCGACATGCTATAAAGACAATTGTTATAAACTACGCAAACTCAATTAAGTTAAAAGTTGTTCAAGAGCTTCAGCAAAAAAAATTAAAAGGAGAAAGGTTTTCAATTACTCTTGATGAGTAGACTTCTGGTAAAACTAGAAGGTATTTATGTCTCAATGTACATTGTTCAGACAAATGACACTATGGTCTTGGAATGATTAGAATAAATGGTTCGTTGCCTTCAGAAAGAGCTGTTAATATTGTTATTGAGAAATTAAATGAATTTGGGTTAAATTTCATCAATGATGTTTTTGGATGTGTTACTGATGGTGCATTAGTAATGAAAAAAATGGCACGAGAAATGGGAGTTATACACCAACTTTGCTACTGCCATGGAATTCATCTTTCTGTATGTGATATTCTTTATAAGAAAAAATGCTTAGAAATAGAAACAACTCAAGAAGAAATAATGACTGATGAGATTGAAAATGAAACATCTGATTCCGACCCTGATGATGAAAACAACACTGAAGAATGCTGGAATGAGGAAAGTAATAGCTCTGTATCACAGGAAATCCAGTTTAATGAGGACTATGGCATTATCATATCAAAGGTTCATAAAATAGTCAAACTTTTTAGAAAATCTCTACTTAAAAACGATTCCCTTCAAAGTATTTGTAGAACAGATTTAGGAAAAGAACTTAAGCCTATTTTGGATACTAAAACAAGATGGAATTCGCTAATAAGTATGTTAAAACGATTTTTAAAATTAAAAAATGTTATTGCAAAGGCTCTTGTTGATATATCTAGAACAGATTTAATTTTAAATGTAGAAGTAATAAAACACATTTCTGATATTGTTCAGGCTCTACATGTTGTAGAGTTAAGTGTTATGGAACTAGGGAAAAGAGACTGTGATCTGATAAAATCTGATAAAATTATTTTGTTTTTACTACAAAATCTTAAAGAACAAAATGCTAACATTGGTCAAAAATTATTTACTGTTGTCTCGGAGAGAATTGTTGAAAGAAGAAATTGTAATATTGCTGGTTTACTGTCCTTTTTACATAACCCAGCTGACTATAAATCAGACTCAGAATTTCCAGATAATCTTTTGAAATGCCCACATAAAAATAAAATTGCTAAAACTGCTAGAGAAATATACCTACGTCTATTTCTACATGAGGAAGTAGAAGCAGCATATCAGTCTGAGTTAGAGTACACTTGTAATGAAGATTCATTAAGAAAAAAAACTAAAGGTGAAGAATTAGCAGAAATAATAGCTAATACAGCTTCAGCAGCAGGAAAAACTAAAGGGATAACTTTTAAATCTTCCCCTCAAGAAGTTTTGATATGCATTAAACGTGAAATTGCAGTTCTCGAAAGCACTGGAAACAGGCCAAGTTCTTTAGAAAAGATTTATAATGCCATGCTAAGTCTTCCCCCGTCTTCTATAGAAGCAGAAAGAAGTTTTAGTGCAGCTGGTTTATTTGTTACTAATTTAAGAACTAGCTTAATCGATGATACTGTTGATAATTTATGTTTTTTAAGATCATATCTGATTAAAAGAGAAATAAAATCATAAAAAACATAAATTACTTTTTATTAAGTTATAAACACATTTTTTCTAAAATTAATCGAAAATTAATTGATTAATTTTTTTAAATTTAATCGTTAATCGATTAATGTAAAATACCGATTAATCTACCAGCCCTAGTAGCAACAATCATTGCGTGTTCTACTCATTTTTCAGTTGATGTAGCAGCACCCCTTGCATGGTCTTGTAAGATTTCAGTTCTTTAGCTACCTGGCGAGCATGTTTGAACTATTTCTGAAGCTCTACCAGGCAGACGCCTTATTGTTACCTCAGAGTATTCTTAGTATGTTCACTAAATCTGAAACTATTGAGACTTGCTCAAAACTTACCAAAATTGATCTGTGAAATAAAAAGAACCATTTGAAACCCAGTTATTAACAAGTTCTCAAACAAAATTATCAACAAGTTTCCAAAGTTTATGTCATCAGAATTTGTAATAGGTTAGTCTGGCTATCGATGTACAAAATATTTTTTTAATGTTTCTAAGCTACGTTTTGTTATACTGTGCTATTTTTATCTGAAGGTATTGTTGGATTAGCAAAGGTACAGCAACAAATAGTGATAACAAACGACTAACCCATAGTACGACTAACAAACGACTAACCCATAGACCAACAATTAAATAAGATGTTGAAAGATATTTGTGTTTTCATACAACTTTACATTTATATATGTTAAGATATTTAGATATTTTAGTTAATTTTTGTGTTAGTGAAAGATGATTTATAAAATATTTTATGTGCGTAATTTTAAGATTTTTTTAAGATCATCAGAAACTTATGTTTTCTGAAACTTTTCTTAGTGTTTATTGATAGTGATCTTCAATAATAAGACCCATACTAACATGAATAATAAGACCCATAATAATATCCAACTTAATAGCTAGGTTTTATAAGTTTCGTCATTCATAATACGTACAATTCTAGCATTTCCATTACAGTAGATAATAATTTTGAATAGTTTATAAAAACCATTGCAAATGTTGCAAATGGTCATGGAAATTCATCGGATTTTTTGAAAAAGTCAGGGAATTTTATATAAATAATTGGCTACGAACCCTGATTCATTTTTTAAAACCATAGGCCTAAGCCTTGACTCTTGTTTGGGTAACAATTCGAAACGCAATTTTTCAATAAACTTTTTATTATAAAATTTTTCGAAAAATAAATTTAAGAGAATATTTTTTTCTGGCAAAAATGATGCCTTATTTATTAAACCATAAAAATCTTTGTTGTTTTCATTTTCGAAGGTTAGCATAAACAAATACTTAATTAAAAAATGTTTTTAATGTTCATTTTTTCTTTCAGTGTTCTTCCACGTGTGGTGCAGATGGTAAACAATCGAGAGTTACGTATTGTGGTTATAAAAATTCTTATTTGAAAATATCTCCAAAAAATTGCATTTTGCATGCGAAACCTGAAACAACTAGAGGCTGTAATAAATTTCCATGTGATCAAGGTAACAGTTTGTTTTTGCATAATTATTACTATTACAGGGAATTGTCAGCATGTATTTGAGAGGTTTACTTATATAATGTTTTATTCTCTAGAGAGTTGCGTAGACCGGAAGATGGACTGCAGCATCATAAAAGGACTGGGATTTTGTAAAATGGAAACATACAAAAGTCTTTGCTGTGAAAGTTGTCGAATATTTTGAGCTGTGTTTCTAATATTTTATATTATGAGCTATATTTCTAATATTTGTACATTAAAAAAAAGTTATAGTGTAAATAGAATTTAAATAAAATTTATAAGTCTTGTAGTTTCAAACGGTTGCAGAAATGTTGTACAACAGTTGCGCAACAACTAGGCTTTAATATGTGTATATACATTAGGGTGCATTGAAAATTAGAAATTTTTTAAAGCTGTCTTGCAATAGCTCTAAATATATACGATATAATAAATTATCACTAGATTAAAAAATTTTTTGGAATAAAAAATATTTTTAGAGGTGCCCCAAGTCAATTGAACATTTACAGGGTCCCTAATATTTTTGAAAAAAAAAGTTCTACAAAAATAGTTCGACCTGGTACTCAAAAGAAGCGCAATTTTATGTATTTTTGCAACCAAACCACGTTGTATTTTGTGAATATTTTTAAACGTTTTAGTTATATATTTCTTTATTTTCTTGAATTTAAATCTTATTTTTATTTTCTTCTACTTCTTTATGAATTTATATCTTTCATATTTTTATTTTCTTCTTCCTCTTGAATTTAAATCTCTTAGTCTTGTAGTTTGTACAATATTTCAATAATCTTTAAAAAAAATGCACTAGTTTATATTAAGTGACCACCTCCTAATATAATGATTTTGATCATCAACAAAGATATCGATGCTACACAGCATTTCGAGCTAATGCAGTAATGAGTGAAAGAGATCTTAAATGATTCATAAGTGCTTGAAATAAATGTATTTCGGATATGATATTTGCATTTAGATGCCAAATATCTGCATTTTTTAAGTCTACAGCTAAAATAGAAAAAATGTTGACTTTTTTCATATAGGTATCAAAGAACAATTTCTTTATGTTTTCTGTGGTTATTTTTCTACCTTGAAGGTTACGCACTAATAATGAATAAATACATTCAAATGGAAATTTAAGTGGTTTAAAAAAATCTTTATATCAAGAGGTTGTATGTGGAGGGGTTAATAAAATTATCGTTGCATACAAATCAACTAACTTCAATTTTTTCATATGACTTCTATGTCAACTATTAACTAAATAATCGAAACAGTTCTGTTGTTATCTAAACATTATCAAAGCATCCACCAATAACCATCAGAATTTCTGTTGCTGAATTTCAGTGGGTCTATATAGCTGTTTTGAGCGGTCCACTGTAGTTTTGTTTATCGGATACTTAGAGGACCATTAGTGGCAGCCGCAAAAAGTGACATAGTGGCTAGTCTTATTATTCATGTTAGCATAACTCCAGCGTACCAATGAGCCGCCTAATATGTCTGTATAGATCTTCTGCAAATCAACGACAAAAATGTTTGCTGGCTAGTTCCAGTTGCTTTATTGTTTAACAGAATTTTTCTCGCGTTTGCGCTTAAAAACAAAATTTAGGATAACCAGGAGTAACATTGAGTGTACAAATAAACCAGTTGAACTCATTACTTTAAGAACTGTATTTGCGATTCTAAGTTTCTTGCGTATAATAGAAAATTTTTCGATATCCTTTATAAGGATATCGAACAATTTTTATAATATTACACACTATTACATTTATTTCATTTATTGATAATCCATATAAACCATTGACTTGATTATAATAAAAGATTCTGTTCAACTTCTATTTTGAAAACCTGCTTTTAAATACCAAACTTACTACAAAAATGAGCTGCTGTTCAAGTGGTAATTAGGTGGCTTAGTGGCAGCTATATCACATTATAAATAGCCTTATATAATAGTGTTAACTTGTTAACACTATTATAAAAGGCTATTTATAATGTGATTGGTTTTTTTATATAAGGCTATTTAAAACGGGGAAGGAGGAGCCTTAAGAGTAATAGCCACCCCTTCCCACCTCCACACACACACACACACACACACACACACACACACACACACACACACACACTGCAGTTTGATACTTTGAATGTATTTAGTATTTCTAAAATATATTTGAATGTTTTTGGTATTTCTAAAATTAATCTATTTTTACCATAATAACACGAAATAGTTCAAAATGTATGATTTGTGTAGTATGAGATTGTCATCGTAGGAAACATCAACCTAACTCTTTTTTCTAGGGGAATCAATAGATTTAAAGGAGATGGCAACCGCTTTTTTAGAGCAGTTTATTTTATCATAACTGGAAATGTAGATGAACATAAGCCTATTACAAAGTTGTTAACCATATAACAGTTTTAACATATGGATAACCATATAGATAACAGTTGTTAATATATAGTAACAGCTGTTAACATATGGATAACCATATGGATAACACGATAAAATAACGGGATGCTTGAAAATGCACATTTGAATGCATGTTTGTAAAACTAAAATGCTTGAAGATGCAACATGGGCGACTGATGCGGAAGTAATTGGATGTGCTTCATTTATGGAGGTATCCAAATATACAGTAAATATGGTGCGAAAACAAGATGAATGAGCTATCCATGCAGTTTACGGCTTAACAAACTAAGTGATTATTCTATATTTCTAGACGACTCAACTGAAATCCACTTCGATGCTGTGATTAACAGTTAAAATTCTAGCAGGAGTGGGTTTTAGGGGGGAGGGGGAGAGCCATGGGGTAGTAGCCCCATCCCTTGGGACTTTTTTTCAAAAATATTCTTTTTTAAATTGACTATTATACAAAATTGAACTATTATACTAACGAATAAAATTGACTATTAAACGTAATTATACATATATGAACTTGATTATTACACTAAAGTACAAAAATTAAAAAAGAAAGTTAATTAAAAATTAAAATATGTAGACCTTTTTTTTATTTAAAAAGACCTTTTTAGCCCCTTTTTTGGCGTGTGATAAAACCCGCCCCTGGATGCTAGTGCATTTACTGAAGTATTTATTTCACAAAATTTAAATATTGTTGTTTAATTTCAATTATTGTATTTTTTTTTTCGCTACATATTTACAGAATATATATGGATATCTACCCCCAATAAATGAAGCACATCCTATTATATCCTCATCAGTTACCTATATCGCATCTTCAAGCAATTTAATTAAAACAAACTATCATGTGTCTTAATAAATAAATCTTTATGCAATATTTATTTTGTTTACCTCGTTGCGCATACAGTTAGAAATTTTTAGCAAAACTGACTTATGTTCATCTTCATTTCAAGTTTGATATAATTGACTGGTCTGGAAAAGCAGTCTATATGTATTTTTATATATGTTTATATATATTCGTTCTATGGGGTTTCAAACATAGAATTAGGTTTAAGCGTCCAACGACGAAATTTTGTTTATTACACAGGCCAACAAAAAATTTTTTTTTTCTGGTGCCGAGCAAACAATTTGTTTTTTGTATAGCATTTCTCATTTTGATTTCAAATATGCAACTCTTTTTTTACCATCACGTCAAGTTGTAAAGATATTTAGGTTAAGTATTTTAGGTCTTAAGTATTTAGGGTAAAGTCCCTAATATTGTCGAAAAAAAAGTTATTCAAAAGTATGCCAACCTGGGTCTCAAAAGAAGCGCATTTTCATAGAGATTTTAAAAATGTTATTCATTTGTAATAAAAATAAGTATTTTTTGTATTATTGCTGAATATCATTCTGTTGAAATTTTTTAAGAGTCTTTATCATTTTTTCACATATATTTTTTTTGTCGATAAATTTTAAGAAAAAATATTTATGTTTTCTATAATCTCTATGAAAATACGCTTCTTTAGAGACCCAGGTTGACATACTTTTGAATAACTTTTTTTTCGACAATATTAGGGACTTTACCCTAAATACTTAAGATTTGAACCTAAATATCTTTACAACTTGACCTGATGGTAAAAAAAGGGTTGCATATTTGAAATCAAAATGAGAAATGCTATACAAAAAACAAATTGTTTGCTCGGCACCAGAAAAAATTTTTTTTTTTGTTGACCTGTGTTATTAATGCCTAACATTTTGTCAACTGATTCAACTACAACTTTTTGTCAACTGAATCGCTACAAAAATTTTATGTAAATAGGCCTGGTGAATAAAAAAAGTAAATGCTTTTAATCAGTAATTGCTCAGGTTTACGTGCTTAAAATTTTTAGCCATTTTTTTTTAGCAATTAAGTTTTTATTCACATAAAGCTGAGCAATTGCTCCACCTTTTTGGAGTAAGTTGTTCGGTTTTACGTGAATAAAAATTAGAGCGGTTTTGTTGAAATTTTTATTTACGTAAAGCTGAGCAATTACTACAAAAAAGCTGAGTAAAAGCAATTGCTTTGTTTATTCACCTGCCCTATTGTTCATAGTAAACGCTTCTTTACTGCTTTTCGAAAAGTCACATCTTTAAAACGTTAAAAAATAAATCGTAACGTACATTTTGAAAAATATTTTATGGGAGTAAATCTCATAACGGGAGGAAAAATTTAATATGAGAGTACTGGAGAGTAAAAAAAAACGCTAGAGTAAAAATCTCATACAAAACCGGTTTACGGTATTCAATTATTACATTACCAGTTAGAAAAAAACCAACTAGGGTAATAAAAAGTACAACCGAATTCAATGAAACCTTAATTAAAAATTATAGAAACTTTATTTGAGATGAGTGTTAAAACTGATATTAGTGATCATTAGAGATTTAATTTTTTTAAATCAAATTTAACAATGATATGTATAACTCTAAAAATATGCTATGTCATGTATAACTGTCAACAATTAATACAAATAATCCTGCAAATTAATTATTTTTTTTTTCTTTTGCTGATTACAATATGAGACTTTATTTCATATAATAAAATAATGCTGAAGTAAAAAAAAACTATTTTTTCATTGTCAAGTTTTTTCCGATAAGATTTAATTAGTTTACACAATACATTTTAGGGACAGATCTATAGGGAAGGGGGACATCGGGGTTATTGCCAACAATCATCAACAAAACTAAAGAGAAAAATGGAAAAACTTATTTTATAAAAAACTAAGTTTAAGAGAAACATCGGTAAGTTCTATTTTGCGCTTTGGCATTTAAAGAGATAAGACGCTTTTTTTAAATGGCAAAAAGGTTATCAATAACTCAAGTTAATAAATTATTTGATTGACACAAAAATAATATATTACAGAGTTTGGGTGATAAAATTGACAAACTGGGGGGAAAAAATGATTAAAAACGGAACTAATAGTTATGAACCCTGCAATCAATTTCCAAAACGACCACTACCCAAAAATAACGAAAGAATTTCGATCTAAAAGAAAATCTTAAAAACAATGTTAAAGTAAGCGGAAAACTAGTGAGATAAGTTTAAAGACAAAATTGCGGATAGGAGTAGGAGAAACAATCTTTGTTTCAAAGGATTCGAAGAAAAAGAAAACAAAACATGGAATGATAGCGAAATCAAAACCAAAATACTTCTTAAAGAAAAACTTGGTATATTAGACAACAACGTCTGCATCGAAAGAGCTCACAGAATCGGGAAAAAATGTGAAGCTGGGAAAAAAAATAGAACAACTGTCGCAAAATTCCTTCATTGTAACGACTGAGAAAAAATTTTAAATCAATATAAACAAATCAATATAAACAACTCAAGTTATGGAAAGAATATTTGTAAAGGAAGATAACAGCGAAAGAACAATTAAAAAATGAAAAAAATATGTTTCAACAAGCCAAGCAGGTGGTAAGGAGCCCGAATTGTGTACGATAAGCTTGTAAGACGCCTGTAATAAAAAGAAAACCTTATAAATCCTGTTACTCTATAACAAAACAAAAATGAATAACTATGAATCGTTTTCTTTTGAATTTTATAATAAATATTCAAATCAGATAAAAATTCTGACCTGATGGAGCTTGTGAAAACTTTAGCTCATACTTACATCAATAGATAAGTAACAATGGTAACAATAAAAGGAAAAAATAAATACTTAAAAGGGGATTTCAATATAAGTTGTTTAGTATGCTATGATGACAATAAAGCAAAGGAGCTTCTGTGACGAAATTTTTATTGCAGGAGGAATACCACTAATCAACAACCCAACTAGAGTAACTTATAGCTCTGCCACTATTATTGATAATATTATAACAACTGGCATTTTCAATAGTGACCTTAAAAAAAGCATTACAAATTCTGATATATACGATTATTTCCCTGACTTTTTAACGAGATTTATCTCTTAATGAGTTTTAGAGAGCTCTCAAGTCTCTTAAGAGAAATAAATAAATTAGAGCTAATGACCTAAATGGCGACATAATAGATTGTTTTGAACACGTAAGATATTCTTTTTAAAATCTTTAAGGCATCCTTTGATCAAGGAGTTTTTCCGGACCAGTTGAAAATCGCTAAAGTTATTCCAGTATATAAAAATGGTGATAAAACAAATATTAGTAACTACGGTCTTATTTCCATCCTTTAAACTTTTTCAAAAATCTTAGAAAGAATAGTTTATAATATAACTTATAAATATCTCGATTACAACAAAACTTTATACAATAATCAGTTAAGTTTAAAAAAAATAATTTAACGGAACACGCTGTACAAATTGAATAATTATTCAATTTGTACAGAAAATCTCCAGTTCATTTGATAAAAATCAATTTACAAGGTGTTTTTGTCGACCTTTCTAAAGCATTTGAAAACTCCAGTACTATGACATAAAAAATAACCTATTAAAATGGTACCAAAGTTATTTAAGAAATCGAAAACAATACGTACCATTCAAGAAGTATAACGTTTGCAGATGATACGAATTTAATTTTATCAAATGCTTACATTAATGAACTATTTTCTGAGTTAAATAAAGAGCTTAACACATATCAAAACTAATATAAATGTAACAAACTAACCATAAACATTGAAAAAACAAAGTATATTCTTTTTTACTCTATATCAAAAAGGTTCTTATTGTAAAAAAACTTACCCAAACTATTTATAGACAAGGGGCCGTATTCTCATCTCTCCGTTAAGCTTAACGGAGCTTTTGTCTGAAATTTTATTACAATATTTCTAAGTTAAAGAAATGACGAAATTTATATAAATTCGTTAAAATAAAACTTATACCAAAATAAAACATTTATGTTTAAAAAATTATAATTTTAAATAAACTTTTTATTAATGTAATTTAAAAGAAATTTTTGACTTAAGCTTAAGGGAGAGATGAGAATACGGCCCAAGGTTGAAATGAAAGTAAATCGCCGACAAAGTTTCTAGGAATTTATCTAGATGAATGAAGATGAGATGACGTGGAAATCACGGTTATATTAGCTCTAAAAAAGTATTTGAATCTTATTACAAACTAGAAATTATTAAAACAAAGAAAATCTAATGCAAATATACAACTCGTTTATATATTGTTATATTAACTATGGAAATATTGCTTGGGGAAGTACAAGCAAAAGTAAGTTGCAACTTCTTTATCATCGCCAGAAACACGCAATTCGCTTAATATATTTTCAAAATCGTTTTACGCATTCTAAATTATTATTTAAAGACATGAAAGTTTCTCAATGTATACGAATTAAACATGTGTAAAATTTTATGCTATATGTTTCAATGTCAGAAAAATCCAGAGTTTCTCATTTTCAACAAATTTTTTACATCAAAAACAAAAAATAAATATATTCTTCGGAATAATAATTCGTTAAATGAACCTATCTAATGAACATCGTTTGTCGAACAAAATTTAGTCAGTTTTGTATTACTCACCGAGCGCCTTATCTTTGCAATAAAATTGTTTTGCCTAATTTTGATTTGTCAATATCATTATTATCTTTCATTGGATAATATATTTATATATTTGTAGCAATAAATGTTATTATATTTTAATATTTTTACAAAGTATTCAATTTTTTCGATTTTGTGGCCATTTTATTTTATTTTAACCACTAGTATATTTTAACCTAATTTTTTTAATTTTAACGTAAAATATGGTTTTTAATTTTTATATTTTTGTTAGTCTTATATTATATTATATTACTGTTTAAACGACCTGTAATATGACTAATAATATTTGTATGTGCTTATGTAATTTTTGTATGTGTATTTGTTGTATGTGTATGTTTGTATGTGTGTATGCGTTCTGTGTGTATATATGCATGTTTAGTGTGTAGTGTGTTTGTGTATAGCTTAAAATAAAATCATATGTGTTGACTATGGATTGCTTGGAAATCATTATCGATTATGAAAAGAATTCGGTGATTCCACTTGTGATGGCTTGAATAGTAAAGAAACAAGCATGAAATATACTTTAAAAAAAACTATGAACAAGAACTAATTATTAACAAGAATTAACTTCTCAAATTTCTTCATGTCCACCAAAACCAGATTTTACTTTTAAAACTAAAAACGGACATATATTAACATCACTAAAAATACTATGACGTCATCAAATCACTTCAATAATTATATCCACTTTATGTATCAAAGCAAATAAGCATTTATTAGTATCAATATATATTTAAAGCGTTTAGCTTCAGAGGTTCTCTACGACTAAACCTCACGGACTTCTTCGAGTTTTTGCATTCTTTGTTCTGCAATTTTTGTTTAATTCTTGTTAATCTCTATTACAATCTCTATTACAACAATCTGAAATCTATAATCTTAATCTTATCTTCATAGATAAGATTAAGATTATAGATTTCAGATTTACAATTACCAAAAACTTTACCAAAGTAATTTATTAGGTTTTATTTTTGTTACAAAGTTATAATCTTTAAGCAGTTTACAAATTTGCGGGCCATTGAACATTCATGTTTTTATTATTCCACTTGTGATTGCTGGAAATTTAATATTAACAATCTACATCTTGATCCAATGCCTTTACAAATTGTTTCATTATTTCAAGCTTTATATGCAGAGGTGGTAGAATAATTTTTCTAGGGTTCTATTAGAGGTGAATTCAGAGTATCTTGTTGGCCTACTACAAATACATTCCTCTGGGGCCAATTCTTTCGAATCCAGGGACTGTCTCTAGCTATACCATCCCACAAACAAAGAAAACATGGAAATTTGGTGTACCCGTGTTGTTGGCCGAACAGAAGTCACATCGCTTTGGTATCACTAAAGATGATTCAATTATGCTCGTTGTAATTGATTTTTTTTAATATCTTCTTTATCTTGTCACAACTTTTCTTCATTACTAATATAATGTTAGTTCATTTTACATTGGATTCTTATATAATTAAATGTAAGATAATAAATAATTGATAAATTCTAGATTTTGTACACATAAATATATGATTAGGCATAAATAAATTTATTATTAATTTATATGTTTTTTATATGGAAGTTTTTGGGATTTTCGTTTCATCGTTAATTTTGGTTCTAGTTTCAATATTAGTTTAGTGTAAGTTCATATAATTGTTTGTATTTGAAGCGAATTTTTTTAGTAAGACTTTCAAACAATTTAGATTATCTAATTTTGTAACTATGGCATTTCTGGATATCAGTTTATTATAGAGATAGGGACCACGATATGAAATTGTGAAACGCGATAGTTTTGTTCTTCTAAACGGTATATTAAAGTTTCCCACTTCTCGAGTGTCATATCTATTTCTATTGCCTTTAAAGAAATTTGTAGAAATGTGATGGCACAATCCCGAATTTATATTTCAGCATAAATAATAAGTTTTGATAAATGTTTATTTTATAGACGTTTAGTTCATTAAGGAGTTTTAACAAAGGTTCAGCATGAGTGAATTTATCATTTTACAATTCTAACGGCATGCTTTTGATGTCGATAAAGTGATTTCAAATTGGATTAATTGGTACCTGTCTATGCTATATTACTATATTTATAATAGGTCTGTATAAATGAGAAATAAAGATGTTTTAGATTTTCTTGGGATATCATTGGTCTAACTTTATATAGCACGCTAATGTTTTTGATTATTTTAGTATTTAAATTGTCAATGTGTGCTTTCCATGAAATATTTTCGTCAATTAGTAAACCTAGAAATTTAGTTGTTGAGGTTCTTTCAATATTTTTGTTTTCTATTTTTAGCAATGGTAATATATTTGGTATTTTTTTTCTTTTTTGGTTGGGATGGAATAAGATGTAATTGTTTTTTTCTGTGTTTAAAGATAATTTATTAAATTTTAGCCAGATATTAAGTTGTTCGAGTTCGATATTCATTGTTTCAAAGAGTTCTTTAATAGGCTGAGATGAATAAAATAAATTAGTATCATCTGCAAACATTATGACATCAAGTTTGTTTAAGACTTTCGGAAGATCATTAAGGTATATTAAGAACAATAAGAGAGCTAGAATGGAACCTTGGGGAACGCCACATTTAATCTTAAGCATTTTTGAAACAGATATTTTCATCATTACTAACACATTTCTGTCTGTTTAGCAAAAAGATTTTAGACCAGAGTAATGCAACATTTTTTACGCCATATTTTTTCTAATTTTTTGGGCAGGATAGCATAATCAACAGTATCGAATGCTTTCGATAGATCTTGTAAGATTCCTAGAACGAGTTCATTATTAACAATTGAGTAATTAATGCTATTTACAAGATCTAAGATTACATCTTCGGTTGCATGTTGTTTTTGAAAGCCGAATCGTTTTGTATTTAAGATGTTGTTGTTTGTTATATGTTTGTACAATTTATTATAAATTATTCGTTCGAGGAGTTTTGAGAATACAGGAAGAATTGACATTGGTCTATAATTGTTTAGTAAGTATGGTTCTCCAGTTTTATATATTCGTACAATTTTTGCAATTTTAATTTCGCTGGAACGGTTCGTGTTGTAATTGAAGATTTAAATATTTCGAAGAGGGGTTTTTTATTATCGGAAAGTATCATTACTAAATTGCTACAAATTTCATCAATCCTTCAAAAAACTCGTTTTTTGCATTTTCGAGTTCTTGATTGCTTAATCGGTTGAAAGTTAGTTCACTATTTAGATCAGTAAAATAATTTTCAAAGGAGTTATTTGGGGTTTTAATTTTAGACGCCATGTTAGGGCCAATATTTGCAAAGAAATTATTGAATTTTTCGGCAATAGAGTTCTAATCGTTGTGTTCTGTTTCAATTATATTAATTCTATCTGGTAAGCTGTTTGTTTTTATAAATTTTTTTCCGATTATTTCCTTCATAATGTTCCATATTTTTTTTGGTATCTCCGTTTGTTTTTCGAAGTAATTTAGAATAATAATTTTTTTTAGAATATTTGCTGATTTTTTCGAAAAGATTTTTATATTTAACATATAGTTTTTGAAGATTTTTTGATTCCGTTGGTGATCCATGGACAGCTCAAATGTTTTACTTTGATTTCTTTTTCTTTGATTGGAAAATGATTATTATGGTGTTTTGGAAAAATATCTGTGTTCCCAAAGTTACATTCTTGATACACTTTAACCCAATCTACTGCCGATAGTGTGTCTTTAAAACATTGAATGGAATTTTTATTTATTTCTCTTTTATAATTTTTTTTTGAGTTATTATTTATTTTTGTATCATGTTTTATAGTAAAGTAAATTAGAAAATGCTCTGTTATATCAATTTTTATTATTCCTGCTTTTAAGGAGGTATCTAGAAATGAGTTTTTTAGTATGTATGAAAATAGAATTTCCAGGTTACCCGTGTGGGTTTATTAATAATTGGTAAAATACAATGTTGATACATGTTATCAAAAAATAATTTAGTAATCGGACACTCTTTGTATTTCAAACAATCTATGTTTTAGTCCCCGATACAGAACAACTTTTTTTGCTCTTTATTGATTTTAAGAAAAATTTCTTCCAGATAATTAGAACGTTTTTTAATATTACCTTCAGGTGGTCTATAACAGGTTGAGACTATAATATTTTTAAACTTGGAGTTGATGATCTCTATTGTAAAGACCGCACTATCGGGATTAGAAATGGAGTGATCTTTTCTCACTTTTCTCACTTGATCATTCCGAACATAAGTTGCAATCCCTCCTCCTTTTTTGTATGCTTTCCTTTCAGAAGATAGTAATTTATAATTGGGAATTTGAAAGTTACAGTTATTTTGGATTGATTCATCAGAACACCACGTTTCTGTTAGGCAAATCATACTGAATAAATAATTGCAATCAATTAGGAAATGTTTAAGTTTGTAAAAATTTTTATTTATACTTCTTATATTTAAGTGAATTACCGTAAAATTATTTTTATAAGCTTCAAGCAGGGACGTCCCGAAGGTAAAAACCTGGGGGGAAGGGGGGGGGGGCTTAAAATCAATATATTGCCGATCAAAATTTTTGTAATCAGTAAAATTTTTAGATCAACATTTACATGAATTTTTAATATATATATATATATATATATATATATATATATATATATATATATATATATATATATATATATATATATTTATATATATATATATATATTTATATATATATATATATATTTATATATATATATATATTTATATATATAAAATAAAAACTGAATAAAATAAAACTATACTTTTAATAGATTTAGAGTTATATTCTGCGGTTTTTTAATGTTTCCCAAAGTGCCCAAAAAGAGCTAAAAATCAGTAAGATTTAGGTGATCAACAGTATCCTTCTCTATACTCAAAAGCATTAGGAAATCCAATCTACTCTCTTGTTGTCAATCTTTAATAAAAATTTTTTTTATAAATCGAAGTTTGCTAAAGCTTCTTTCATTTGATGCTACACTTATTGGTGCGGTTGATGCTAATCTACAAATTCGATTAGCCCATGGTAAAACATTTATCATTTCTTCAGATGCTTTAAGAATGTCGTCAAATAACTTCTTGAACTATTATTTCTACAAATCCCAATTAATATATCCATTTCTGCTTGAATGGCATCAATATCTATACATTTTAGTTCTTTGATGTTTTCTGGAAATAATAATAAAGTTTCTTTTTTATTATCGATCGAAATATTTTCTTTTTTCAAAGGAAATGACAGCATTTTAAATAACGGTTTAAATGAATTAAAACTATGTTTTAAGTTATCTTTAGATAATGTGATTATCGTAGATAAAACACATTTAAATTCTTTACGGTAAAATGTGTGCATATTAAAAACTACTTGTGTATTCAAATTCGAGTCAAGCCTCTGTGGAAGTTTTCTGTATCGATGGTGCAGATTAAAATCAGCCTCTGGGTTAATGCCAAGAGTACAAGTAAATGATATTGCACCGTCATTTAAGTTATCCATAGCTTCATTATTTGAATTAATATCTTCTAAATTTTGTAAACTGATATCAATTAGATTAGTGGCATCAATAACACATAAACTAATTTTTTCTACTGTTTCAGTTCAGGTTTTTAGTTTATACGTTATATTTTTCATAAGTATTAAAGATACAATAAAATCAAAAGAGTATAATTTTTTAACCAAGTGCTTTTGTACTGGTGTTTGTATCAAACAAAGGATTTGAACAAATATTACTTAAGCTACTGCACAATGTTTCAAAAGAGTTTCAAACTGCTTTAATTGATTCAGCTCTTGCAGTCCATCTGGTTTTATATAAATTTTTTTAATGTATTTTGCTTTCTATACTATTTCTATACATCTCTTTATTCCATATTTCATAACGTTTAGTACTAGATGAAAAAAATTCAAATAAACTCTCTAAGTTATCAATCATACTCAATATAACTATGTTAGCACTGCAGCCATGTTCAAGAAATGTATTTATTCTATGGGCTAGACAAGGAATGTATAAAACTTTATGCTCTACTAACTGAGAAAGTTGGGCTTGGGCACCATTTGTTTCACCAGACATATTGCTAGCAAAGTCATAAGACTGAAACGCTAAATTTCCTGTGTTTAGAAAACTCTTGTTTAATACTCTAAAAATTTGCTCTGCTGTACCAAGCCCAGTTTTATTTACTCCTTCATTTAATTCAAGTAGTCTTTCAACAGCTTTTTCTTCATTGTTGACGTAGCGCACACAAACCTCTAACTGATCTTTATGTGAGATATCTGGGGTTATATCAGCCATCAGTGAAAATAAATTAGCCTCTTCAATTTCTTTTACAATAAACTTTCTAACTTCACTACCCAATATTTCAATCACTTCATTTTGAGAACGAGGGCTGCAATAAGAAACTTTATAAGAACACATTTTGATATCGTTCACCCACTGCTTCATTAATGGATTGTGTCTTGAAATTAATCGAATAATTTGATTAAAATTATTGTTCGATTTATCGTTGTTTCCACGAGACGCCAACCCTTGTCTTGACAGTGTTCGTACAACATCAAACAAAATTATAATAATTTGTCTGTTAAACTCTTTTTCATGCTACAGTTTTATCAAATTTTGTCTTATACATCTATTCAAGATGACATCAATGTAAATTGAACTTTTCATAAAACTGTAATAATCTGTAAAAGAAGCTTTGTGGGATAAAGATGTGAAGTGTTGTTCTAATTTACCCAATTTTGACTTACCTCGACATTTCATTTTGTGCTATGTTTTAACACCATTACACACCCAAGCATTACCAGAAAACTCTCTTCTCTCTTCTTCCTGCTCCATTAGGAAATAAAGAACAAATAAAGCAATACACTGAATCTGTAGTTAAACTCTAACTTTGGATACTCGCTATACCAAAAGACCAAAGACTCGTTATACCAAGTAGAATTAAAACATCGTTGTTTTGATTTATCTATTTTACTATTAATTGGATACTTCATTAGTTTTGGCTGGTATGGAACTAATGCTAAAAGGTACTGTCTTTGAGAAAATGTCTTAATTACACCTCTTTTACCTGGATCATCTTCAATAGAATTACTAGATTCGTAGTCTATTATCTCTTTAGAATGTTTAAAAATGTTATTTGAAAAAATACTGGATGTTTTTAAAAATAGTTCACACTTTGACTGAATGTTATTAACAATTTTCCGACTTTCTAAAAGGAACACTATTGGATTAGGACTAGAATCTGTTTTCATTTTTTCTCAATATTACTTTGCATTCAACTAAACTAGAGATTTTGTCTTCAAATTGACCAGCACATGACAACCATGAAAGTTCTTCAGGTTCATTAGCAATATTTGCAACTTCAGTTGACTCAGTATCAATCTAAAGGCACCTCATAACTAATGAATTGCATTAAATAATTATTTAAATTATTCTATGCGATAATAAATAATGCAAATTTAAAAAATTAAAAAATTTATTATAAAATTATAAAATAAACTCACATATTCAACAGATGATTTTAATTCAATGGGAATGTTATTTAAAGACATCTCTACCTGCTCTTCCATAATACATTTTAATACACTATCACATGAAAATTCAGATACCTTAATATAAAAATTATTATAAAATATAGATCCTTAAAAATAACAATAAACAACACTTAAAATTAAGTTATATTGTACTATAAACAACACTAAATAAATAAATCTAGGAATATTTTTATAGTTATAAGAGGCTTTTATAATTAACTCACATTTCCAACAGATAGTTTTGATTCAGTAGGAATGTCACTTGAGGTTCTCTCTACCTGCTCTTCAATAATTCATTTTGATGTACCATAACCTAACAATTCAGATACCTTAAAAAAGGTTTAAAAAAAACAACTCTTAAAATTAAGTAATATTATTCTATAATGAACACTAAATAAATAATACTTATAATAAATTTTTTAATTAATAAGTGTCTTTTACAATTAACTCATATATCCAACAGATAGTTTTGATTCAATAGGAACGTCACTTGAGGTTCTCTCTACCTGCTCTTCAATAATTCATTTTGATGTACCATAACCTAACAACTCAGATACCTTAAAAAAGGTTTAAAAAAAACAACACTTAAAATTAAGTAATATTATTCTATAATGAACACTAAATAAATAATACTTATAATAAATTTTTTAATTAATAAGTGTCTTTTACAATTAACTCATATATCCAACAGATAGTTTTGATTCAATAGGAACGTCACTTGAGGTTCTCTCTACCTGCTCTTCAATAATGCATTTTGATGTACTATCACCTGACAAATATACCTTTAAAATAATAATAAACAAAAAAAAATTAAAATATTTGTCCGAAGTGCAAGTGTTTTATTTACAAATAATTGCGACTACTGCACTTATTTTTCTTTCTTTTTTGCTGCTTCAAAAGGATTTTCAGGAGCACCAAAACGTTTTGTTAATATTTTTTTACCATTATTAGGTACGTGACTATCGCGTTTTACGGAACCGAATTTTGTGCTAAATTTTGTGCCACGTTTTTCGTAGTCTCTTCAAAGTTAGCGTGCTTGAGAAGGCTTTGTGGAATAACTTTTTAGTATTCGTTATCAACATAGATTATTTTGAGTAAGAAGAATAGTTGAAGCATTAGTTCAATATGGTTTTTATTATACTCACTTGATATATTAACGAGTTTATTGATGTCAAAATTTTGGTCGTACTTCTGTGGTGAAATTAATGTCCAAGATATAGTCTTTTCTATCCAATTTTTTTGCTTAAGTTATTCATTTATCTATGCACCTGACAAATTTCGTTTAAAAATATGTTGTAGCAGTCATCCTATTTCTTGCTGCACTTTTGTTACATAATTTACATTTTCCCTGGTATAGACGCAGTAGACAGAGGGGTCCATTGATTATTTTTGTATATTTTATATATATAATATATATATATATATATATATATATATATATATATATATATATATATATATATATATATATATGTATATATATATATATATATATATATATATATATATATATATATATCAATAATATTAGATATATTTGACTGGTGTCATAAATTAATATTATAAACCTAGATATTTTATATTAAAAATATAATTAAAAAACTTGTAAATTTAAAAAAAATTGTTTTAATAAAACGATTTTCAGTAAATAATAAATAAAATGGAGAAAGAAAATAAAGGTTTCACATAGTATTTTATATCATCTTCATAATTATTATTTGGCCACTATCTAAACCTTTATGTATAACTTAAATATTTCTTTCGCTGCTTTAGATGATCAAAGTTGCAGTGAAATGGCGTCAGCCGACAACATCAGTTAGTTACTTTCTGTATTAAATAGCTCAGTAGTTATTATATAGATACTATTATAATATATGCTCTATGTATATATATATATATATATATATATATATATATATATATATATATATATATATATATATATATATATATATACATATATATATATGTATATATATATATAAATATACAATATGCATATAAATATATATATATATATATATTTATTACAGTTCTTTATTATGCCTATATAAATATATATATATATATATATATATATATATACATATATATATATGTATATATATATGTATATATATATATATATATATATATATATATATATATATATATATATATATATATATATATATATATATATATATATTTATTACAGTTCTTTATTATGCCTATGTAGATTGTTGTCACACAAAACTATTTCTTGTTAGTTGTATTTTCGTATACCTAATACTTGCATTTTATTAAGTCACTCTTTTTTTTCTGTAAACAAATTATATTAAATTAAACTTTATTTTTTAGTATTGCCTTCATTGGTTATAACGGGTGAGGTTTTTATTTTTTTATATGATTTTAATTTCCAAATTATTTTAAAGGGTTGCTATATTATTTCAATTTTTAATATAAGGTTTTTCATAAAAGAATATTTTATCATATAAGGCTATGTTATAGTATTTTATATTTTTATTTTTTAGTGCCATCATCATTCAAGTGAGTTGGTAAGGTATAATCTGAACCTTTCAACATGATTGTAATTGCAAAATAAATACAAGATATACTTTTTATTTTAGTGCCACTCCCTAATCCCCCGGGGTGGTCATAAGAGAGTGGCACTAAAATAAAAAATATGGATGGTACTCCACTCTCTTATGACCATAGATGCACCACTAATGTATCTTTTAATCTAGTGGAATATTTGTTTTACTTCTTTGTTGTTGTACTTTAAATATTCAATCAGATATTTCAAGAATTGAAACATTTTTTGATATTATAGTACTAAAACATCATCAACATATCTACAATGAGATTTACATTCATCTCCCGTATTTGGTGGTTGTCTGGTATGAATTTACTTTTTAATTTATTTCCAAATTTTTTTTAAATTTATAATTCAAATTTTAAATACAGTAATTGCAATTTTTTTTTTAGGTTGGGGAGAGGGGGGGCAAATGCCACTTCCGTAATAGAAACACCACTTGTATACGTAAGATCTTGTATAACATAATTTTATATTGTATACTAATTTTACTCATTTTAGTAAAGATATAAATATTTATAAAATCAAAACGTTTTTTATACTAGGGTGTATTAAATCATCACCACCACACCCACCTCTATTGTTAACATACACCTCTCATATATTTTGGTGGTTTACTATAAATTTAAAACAACTTTTTTGTATATTTATATTGATTAAATCTTTAAAAATAACTTTATTTCTGAAAAAAGTGCTCAATTTCATACGGGCAAGGTGGTGGTTTGGCGCCACCTCTGTCCATCCGATGCGCATCAACTCATCCATTGTCGTAAAATCATTGAACCATTGAACAAGAACCATCGAAGTCTAATTAACCTATTCATCTTTTTATATTTTTGTTGTTTATCGTTGTTTTTCTTTTTAAGAATGCACTCTTTTCAATTTGTTTTTCTAATTAATTTGAGCAGGTTGTTTATCTTTCAACCAATATCGATTTTATTGCTGACTTTAATGCTAATTACGCAGAATAGCTTGACCCTAATACTACTGACCCTACTAGCACTAAAGCTTTTATAACTATAACTAGATAGTTAGCTTTTCGACTTGTTTTCCAGATAAATCTAATCACTTACCTTCACTCCTTGATTTTTGTCTGGTCTCTGACCCTATTATGTATTTAGTTTCTTTTTGTTCTCCTTAAGGTGTTTCGGACCATGATATGACCTCTCTAAATACGTTATCTAGTCCTTTTTTCATTCTATCATTAGACTACTTACTTCTACCGAAAAGCTGCCTGTGATTATTTTGTGGTATTCGTTGTCAAAGTTTTTGAGGTAGTATCGTTTGTCTCTCTGCTTATAATTTAGACTCCTACATAATCATGGATCAAAACAGATATGGAAGCTTTTATTCTCTTTCTTTGATTTCATGTCAAGGCATATTCTACCCCATTGTTTTTCATTCTATTGTTTTCACCTCTTTGAGCAGCTTCTATTTTTAATCATTTTTTCTTTAATTTTTCACAAAAACAACTCTCATTAGTACAAACACTACCTCTCCTAAAAATAAGGCAGAACAATTTGAAAAAGTTTTTTACTCTAACTCTACTTTAAAAAAAGGCCAAGTTCCACCTATCATTGCAAAGAAACAGGCTTTTCCATTGCTAGGCATCCAAAAAACTCTATGTTTCCGCTTCTAAAGTTATTTCTCTCTTAAATTCATCTATTGCATCCTGTAATTTTCTTAAAAAGTATTTCTTCAGAACTCTTTTTAATTTTCTTAAAAACTTAATAAGTAAATAACTTAATCTTGTTTTTCTGTCTGCTAGAAAATGGTAACTTAGATTTCAGTTTTTCAAAATTCTATGGTACACTCTGACCCCCTCTACGTATCGTCCAATCAACTATCAACTAACCAACCAGCCTTCTCTCTATTACTTACAGGGTAGTTAAGTTTTTAATTAACATATTTTTAACATCTAATAACTGACTTACTAAGATTCGATCCGCGATCGACCCCCATTAACTAATTTAAAAAAGCTTTTTTTAGAAGTTAATACTTGGTGTTTTCAGCCCCCTGCATTAAAAAAAAACTTTTAATGCCAACAAAAATATTAAAATATCTCAAAGTAATTTTAATTTTTTTAAACATTGATAAAAAGTTATTACTACAAATTTATTTAAAATTATTTATTTTGAAAGTTTTAATATTTAATTCAGTGTCTTTAAGGTTAGTTTTTGATCAGAAAAAAATTACACAGATTTTTAATATACTCAAACTAATTGCTGTTATCTGCTAAATAAAAAAACGGTTTTTATAAAAATATCTATTACATTAATTTTGTAGGGTTTCAATAGATAAAATATGCTTTCAAAATAATAACAATAATAATAATAATAATAATAATAATAAAGTGCTTTACTTGAAATTAATATATATATATTTTTTTTATTTACACTTTCCCGATAAAAAAAAATTTACAGTCGTAACTTATAAAAAAATAATTACATGACCGGGGCTAGAAGAAGACAAATTTAGTCTTATCATTAAGCCCCAAAAAATGCGTCATTACTAGACAAAATATAGTTTGACAATAAAATATAGTTTCAATGTATATATCTCTGATATATATTATAAAAGAAAATTTAAATATATCGCATATCGTTTAAAATTTATAGTTTTTCAAAAAATAAGATATAACAATTGCTTTGTAAAATAAAAGAAGCAAAATTTATTAAAATATTAAATGACAAAAATAACATTTAAGAATTGGTTTGAAAAATAAGAAGATATGATTTTATATAAAAACATTTTATTGGTAGAGCATTTTATAGTTTAACTTATTTAATTATATTTATAATACTTTTTCATTGCTAATTAAGTAAAAGCAAATAAACAGTATAAAATAAAAGTAAAAGATTAATAAACAACGCAAAAATAAAAAATAAATTTCTCAAAAAGAAGAATATCATTTAAAATGATAAAAATATATGTACAATTATTGATTAATTATGTATTAATAATCTAAAGTAATTAATTAATTAACTATTAATTATTGATTTCTAATATAAAGAAGTTTTATTAGAAAAAATTTAATTGAATTGGTTTAGAGAATAATTAGTTTTCATTTCATTATTTAATATTATGTTCCACAACTTTGGTCCTCGGTTTACAGTAGAGAATTTAGTAGCGGAATAATAAGTTTTGGATTGAATGTAGTTGTATTTTGAAAATCTAGTAGGGTATATGTGATTTATTTTTTCAAAAATTGAATAAAATAAGATTGGTAATATATTTTTATCAAGTTTGAACATGAAAATAAGAACTTAATAGAGGTTTAGTTTATATACATTTAGGATATTGAGTTCATTAAATAGTGTTTGTGTGTGTGAGAAGCGATCTACGTTTGAAATTATCCTTATAGCCTGTTTTTGTTTGCTAAGCATTTTTTTTATTTTCGTCGCGTTAGTGCTACACCAAGCAATGTTCGCATAACTTAAGTAGCAATGAATAAAAGAAAAGTAAATGTTTTTTAAACAAGATCGATGTAATAACTGCTTTGTTTTGTACATTATACCTAAATTTTTTGATATTTTATCTTCAACTACACCTATATGTTCCCTCCAGGTTACATTTTTGTCTAGAAACACGCCTAAAAACTTTATTGATTGCTCTCTCTTTATTAATTGATTGTCAATAAAAAGATCCGGAAGTTCTAAGGGAATATCTGATTTTTTATGTAGGCGATGGAATAAAGTGTATTTTGTTTTAGTAATATTTAAAGATAACTTGTTTGATTTAAACCATTGGGTTAGTTTGTCTAGTTCTTTGTTTAATGTTTGGAATAATATATTGATATCTTTATTGGAATAAAATAAGCTGGTATCATCTGCAAATAAAATTGTATTTAAAATGTTAAAAAATTTATTTAAATCGTTTATATAAACAAGAAATAGAAGTGGCCCTAAAATAGATCCTTGAGGAACACCACATGTAATTGTCTCATAATTAGTTTTTCCTTCATCATAAACTATATACTGCTTCCTATTAGTCAAATAACTCTCGAACCAGGACAAGTAGTATTTTTTATACTATAACTTTTGAGTTTCGATAGAAGAATTTGATGATTGACTGTATCGAAAGCTTTACTTAAATCGATAAAAAGACCAAGGGTATACTTGCCTTCATCAAACGATTTAAATGAATGATTGCATGATCGGTGGAATGGCCAGATTTGAATCCAAATTGTTTATGGTAAAGAATATTATTTACATTTAAAAAAGAATACAGTCTATTATACATAACTTGCTCTAATATTTTAGAAAAACAATTAAGAATTGAGATTGGACGATAATTTGCAACTTCAGAAGGATCGCCTGATTTTAAAATTAGAATGATTTTTGCAATTTTTAGGTTTTCTGGAAAAACACCATATTTTAAAGATAAATTAAAAATATGTAATAATGGAATTGTGATGTATTTTATCGATTTAATAACGACATTACTACTTATAGAATCGAAACCTACACTTTTTTGGGGCTTTAACAAAGAGACTGCGTCTAATAATTCATTTTCCGTAAGTTTAGGATTAGACATAACACTAATGTTGTTTGAGGTTACGTAAGACTTAAAGTGTATTTTAGAAGTTGCTATATTTGATGATAAAATAGGACCTATATTTACAAAAAACTGATTAAGTGTTTCGGCCACTAAGGATTCATTTACAATATAATTGTTATTAACTTTAAGATTTTTCGGAAGTAAATTACCGTATAAACGTTTTTTACCGATTACCTCCTTTATAATTTGCCATGTTTTTTTTGAATCATTTTTGTGTTTAAATAATTGTTCCGAATAGTAATGTTTCTTTGAGCGTTTTAAAACTGATTCATATAGCCGTTTATAGGTTTTGTAATTAGTTTCATTTTTAAGAATTTTTTTTTTAAGAAACTTGTTATATAAACGTTGTTTTTTTTTGAGGATTTAAGAATGCCCCTCGTGATCCAGGGGTTTAAAAGTGTTTTTGTTTTGATAACTTTAGTAACTTCCGGGAATGCTTTATTATAAAGATTAAGAAATTCAGTAAAAAAGATATCATATGCTTTATCGGCATTTAGATTTAGTTGTAGGGTGTCCCAGTTGACACCAGTAAGAAGTTTATGAAAATTTTTGATGGAAGCGTCGTTTACTAACCGTGTTGTAATTAATTTTTTTCTATCACTAAGAGCATCATAGTCGATGCATTTTTGCGATAGAATAAAAATAGGGAAGTGATCAGAAATGTCAGATTTAAATATACCTGTCCTTATTTTAATATTTACGAAATCATTTGTAATAATTTGATCTAAAGATGTTGCACTTTCTCTAGTTACTCGCGTTGGTTTATTGATTAGGGGAATATAACTATTTTGAAAAATTGTGTTAAAGAAGTTCTTAATGTTTTTATTTCTGTCGTATTCTAATATATTTAATATAATGTTTAAACAAAAAAATTTTATATTCCATTTATTTCGAGAAATATTTAGGGTTTTTCTAATCAATTATTCCAGTAAATTTAATTATAACTTAGGTATATACTGTTATTTAAAACAACAGCAATTTTTTCTTTTTGTTTTTCACGCCGTATTTCGTTTCTTATGCAATCTATTATCAGTAAGATATCTGTTAGCGTAAACACATTTTTTCACATGATCTCCATAAATAAAAAAATTTGTACAAGCAGAAGTGTATAGTTGATAATAAATTGGATAAAAAAGATTTCATTAAAATATTACTTCGCTCTGATTTTAAAAACAATCTGCTGTAAATAAACCTCTAAACGAAACACTGATAATTTCCATTGCCGTCATAGGCATTCATTTGAAATGAAATAAATATGGAATAAATTTAATCATCTTTTGAAAACACTCTAAAACAATAAAGCAGATAGAAAAAGGTAATTTAAATTATAGTGGTTTAATTTAGAGTTTCGTACACTGCAAAACATTTTTTTAATGTGCTTATATTTAAAAACATTTTTTGCATTGGTATAATGGTAATGTAATTTTTTACCTATTAAAGTAATTATGTATACTAAGAACATTTTAATAGTTCATAATAAAAGGACTTTTTCAATACCACAAACTTTGACCCCCGCAGAACTTATGTGTTCCGAGACCCCTGTTTTTATAGCAAAATCTTATAAGAAATGGCGGTTAAATATAAAAAGTTGAAATCCTAAAATATATATATATTTAAAGTATATAACTATTTATAACTAATATATATTTAGTTGCATAAAAGGTTATGCAATAAAGATAATTTTAAAAAATGTGATTAGAATAGGCAACAATGAGCGAAAAAAAAAGAAAAAAAAAGGTCATCATACTCATAATGCATTGCTATTCAACGTCAAATTTACGAAAAACCTATTTGTAGTCAAGGTTTGCATCAGTGCGACGTCCAAATCACATCCAATAAAGCTTTGTTTTCACGGAGCAGCCATAAATATTTGTATTTGAAAAAAAATTTCGAATTTAAATAAACAAATGAAAAAGTTATACAACTAACATTCCAACGAACACAGACGTCTATGGGACGTCTATACGACGTCTTGTAAACGTCGCATGTCCGTAGGACGTCCTTCTGTGTCCGCTGGGATAAAATAGAATTACTTTCAGGAATCCTTTAAGTTGACATACATGATGGATTGGTTTAAATAATTTTATATTGGTATTCGTACAATTGAATATATTCAATTGTGAATCTTTTTAAAATTCTTGGTATCACCGTATAAACATATTCGCATCCTACAAATATATTTGCATCCTACGAATATAATTGCATATCAAAAACAACTATTAAATAAAATCAAAGCAATTCAAAAGTTATTTCATTTATATATAAAAAGAAAGCATAGAAAATTACGCAAAATACAATCAATATAAGCGAAACACAACCAATCGGGACAACAACAGATTGCTTACTAATAAAAAAAGGTATTGTTAATTTATTTAACAGCTGTTTCTAATAATTATATTTCCAATAAGTTTTTGTGAAAGTATTAACCTTATTTTGAAAGTAAAGTTAACGCAATGTTGAACTAAAATTGAATAAAAACAAATTCTTAGAACTTAACAGAGTTGGTCTGTTTTAAAAAAAGTATGCGAAATCATAAGCACTCCTAATTTTTTTTAAATTAAAAATATCTTAAACTTATCATTACAACCAACCGTGGAAAAAGGCTTAAAGGAAAGAGTTAACGAAACAACGAATAAGTTAACGAAACAACGAATATCTTAATGACACAACAAATATGTTAACGACACAGATGGAATTAAAAAAATTAAAAAAAACAAAATAAGAAAAAGATTTAGACATTATTATCTACTAATCAAAATCGGCATTAGCAAACAAAATCAATATTTGGGAAACCACAAGGACAAATTAAGTTTAACCCTTAACTATAATTCCGTTTACGGAACAAATCTTTGAGATGCTGTAATTTTTGACTCGTTATTTTTTTAATTTTTGAAAAGATATAGAAAGACGACATTGTTTCAAATATATATGTATAAAAATAAAAATGTGTATATTTTTTGAAATTCATGAAACTTGCATTGGATTTTGAAACTTTTTCTAAAGGTTTGACTTAAGATTTAATGGCTTGTATTTTTTTTAAAAAATCATATGTTTTCAAAAAAATATTTTTTTATTATACAATTAGGTGTAATCACTCAAATTATTTAAAAAAAATGATATGACTAGACTTGACATAACACACAGCAAGGACTTACATACCATACCAATTCATCCGTTTACATTGCACACGTGGTAGGTGTCTTATTTATCTTCCAAGCTATCAACTTCTATTGTTGCTGTTGGCAATCATGAAGTTTTAAATTTGTGTGTTTTTAAATTTCCAGAGAGTCTTACGGTCCAGATTGCTATGACCATCCGTTTTGAGGGCGTTTATTTATTTTTTCTATCCATGTTTATTTTACAAATTATTCTACAAAGTATTTACCAATCATAGATTGGTGGTAAAGATATATAAATATAAATAACACAAATATAAAGTGAAAAATATATGAAGTGAACAAAAATATAGTTGCAAACAACTCCGAGACATGATAAAAATAAATATCAAATACAATAGTATAATAATGTGAAAGTAAAAAATGTTCCGAGAAATATATCTATATATTCTTCCAATTAAAATAAAAAATACAGTCAATGAAAATGAACTGCTAAATTTTAGAGGTGTAATAATTGTTTCTGTATATATTTATTTACCACATTTTAAAATAATATTTGCGTATAAACATAATAAAAACGAAATTTATATAAAATTGATAAAAACTAGTACTTGTTTGTAGTTATAGGAAGCTCGCAGATAGCTGAAGTCAGTCTTGTCATCGAGTGTCTTTATTCTAGAAGTGTAATACACATAAAAAACCAGTCGCATGCGTGATATAAATATGTATTAGGGTAGGCTAAAAACAAAATTTTCCAAAAATTTCACCTGTCTGCAAAGAAACACGTTCCTTTACACATAAGAATATAAATTATATAAAAAAACTTATATAAAAACATTATTGAGTGCCGCCGAATTTGATTTGATTAATTTCATTTTAAACCTAAAATACGTCAAAATTGAAATTTTGTAGCAAAGACTTTCCACTTAGTGAAACAATAATAGTTTTTTTAGTTCTATAAAAATTATTTGTTAAAAACAATATTTTTTCTTAAAATATGTAACTATCTTCTAATGCAGGATACTTCATCCTATAAAAAAGGTGTTATAGAAGAAGTTTTTTGTACTGCGCTAAATCAGCAGATAACCGCTTCTTATTTATATTGCCAACAATAATTCTGTGATTATCGATCACGTTAAAAATATCGTTTCGTTCAGCTTTATTCTAAAGAATAGAAATATTTCAATCATTAAAAACATTATTACAATCTGCTTTAAATGTTTTGTTTGTGTTGATTTTTTTTCTAATTTATTAATTAATTTCTGGTATACCTTTGTAGGTATTTCAAGGTAATCGGAACACAAGTTAATTCCACTCTCAGCCGCATCGTTAGTTACCTTAAAAGTTTTGACAAATAGCTTCATCTTCAAATAGTTATTATTCTCGTCCCATTCCGATCAAGGAGTTTTGAGCCGTTTTCCGTCATCTTTTAAGTTGTGTAAAAACAACCAAGACTTTTTCCCAATATAAGAAAATATTTCAGAATTTTTTTAATGGAAGAGTTGGTTTACCACAATTGATACCAAGTGGTTTTCCATAATCTAACTTTTTTTTTTTTAATTCTTTCTCTATCATTTAGAGAAAGGTTATTTGAAAATAAACTTAATACAGACTGATGTTCGGTTAGATACCATGAGTGTCTGATTAAAACTTGTTGGGCTTTTTTAGCGGCCACACGAAAGTTTGGTATACTTTTAAGAGTTTCTTGTTTGTTAAATAACTCTATATCATTAATTGATGCATCACTAGCTTTTGATGCTTCTAACCAAGCTTTAATGCAAATGGGTAAACTGAAAGTCAAAAACATTTTTAAATTGCTTAAATCAGATTCCATTAGTTCATCTTTAAAGATTACCATCTTTGCTGCGTACAGTAAATGCGCCATCCATCTGGTATGATGACTAGCACCACATGTTTTCCATTTCTTGGGTTCCTCTCCACTTAATAGAAAAATTGTTATTTCTGCAGCTTCTTTATAATCATCTCGTGCGTTATGCTTAGATTGTAATACTTTCTCTAAAAAATTGCAAGTTTCGTTTGCTTTTTTAAAAAAAAAGGATTTTCAAGATCGAAGGTCCTATTAGATATTTTGTGAGGAATTTTTTCAGAGTTAAGCCATTCCTTTTTAAAAATTTTTAACTCTATATTATCATCAGATGTTATCTCCTTTTGAAATAATGCATTCCAAAATGACCTAAGAATCAGTTCTAAAACATGATGGCGACATGCAAGCCAAAGAAGCGTTTTCATAGATTTGGTTTCCTCAAGAAGTGTTTTGCTGCTCTGTTTCTTACTCCAGTATTACAAGCCTTTTTTAAAACTCAAAAACTTGGGCAACAATATTTTTCTTAAGATCCCATTCTTTTAAATCTTCTATAATTCTTCTACAGATAGAAATTCCTGTACCTGACTGAATAGGTTTAATAAATAAAATTTTACCTTTTTGGGCAGTTTGGAAAACCAATTAGTAAAATAGTTAAATGGTTGAACTTTTAACCAGATATTTGCTTCATGAGTTTCCCATCCCAGTGAAGAATTAAATAATCTAATTTAACTTTTGTTTTTAACTCTGAAATTATACTTATTGACATAATTTGCCTTTTTTGCTAACGTGCTCTTCTAATTATATTTATTGAATTGTCCACTTCTTTAGCTTTAACACCAACTAAAAACATATTTTAGAGTTTCTTATGCATGTCAAAAATAGAAGAAATTTAAGAACAAAAACAAAACAAAAACCTAGAACCAGGATTGCAGAAATATTCATCAGTGGTATTTGTCGGCTGTTATCATTGGATGACAAATAAACTTTCTTGGTAAAGTTAAATTTATATTTTGTGACACAACATCTTCCATGAATTCAATAGATGATTTTAAGTTATTTACTTTATGATTAATTTTAGAAGAGCTCTGAAAATTAGAGCTCTCAGACCCTCTAGACCCAGCAACAAATCATTTTTCAGTTGAGTAACTACTATTATCAATGTTAAAATCAGTTTCATTGTTTTATTTTTTTTTCTCTTTTCTTTATCGATTCTTGATTTTTCTTTTTTTTTTTTTCTTTTTAGACTCAATTTTAATAAATTATCTCTCCCACCTAATCCTCTAGTTGTAACTCCACATTTGACAGCTGCAAACCAGGCAATATCTTCTTTTGCATTTTTACTTGGTCTGGTTTTTTTAACATGATCTTTAAAACTTGGAGAACTGATATCAAAAATACCATCCTTTTTTTTTTCGAAATCTAGAACAAATAAATCTTTCTTAAAAAATTTTTTACATTTAGACTTTGCAAGCTTTCATCACATATCATGATGGTTTAGAATACTTTCAACAATGTATTTTACCTGCTTGCAAGGAATATCAGCTATCCAAAATACTTTAACAGTTTTTATTGTTAATTTAGCAGTTAACTTTAATTTTGAAATATCGCTTTTAATATTTAATTCTTTTTAATAATTAGAAAAAAATGATGAACAAGGAATTGTTCATCATTTTTAAGTGATACTTTTACAAACAAAAGCAGAAATTCAATTAAAGCACATTATTTTCAAATATGAAAAAAAGAGTAATACACCAATTGAAATTTGAAAAAATTTAAAAATATATAATCCTAAAAAATTTGTGGACATCGCGAGTAGGCAGAGAACTGGTATAGTAGGCAGAGCACTGGTATTATCTTCAAGCGGGTATCTAACTAAGCAAACTTCATCTGATGATTTCAATGCTTTTGCGGATTTCTTTTTCATTAACTACGCCAGATTGTTTTTTGTCCATTTATATTTCTTTTGTATAAGAGATGTCGTTTTCAAAATGAACTAAGACTTTTATGACTAATAGAAAATATTACCAATTAAAACATGACGATTGATTATTTTACTTTAAAACGAATGCAAAAGTTAATGTAGCTGTAGAATTAGTTCATTTTTTATAACGATACTTCGATTAGTATTGTAATATAAATTTATTCCGTAACGACTATTTAAAAATTGTAAACATTCATACAAAAAAAATTAATATTGCTATACACTATTGTTATTTTAATTAGCGATTTAATTATCTAGTTTTAACAATTTGTTAAAACGCTATCTATGACTAGCATATTGTTTAGTATAAAGTCAGTATTTTAAGCATGTTTTTTTGAGAATAAAAAGTCATTGCGAAACATTCTTTAAAAGTGGTAAAATTAATAAAGTGGTAATAATTAATAATTGGTAAAATTAATAAAGTGGTTAAATTAATAAAAGTGGTAAAATTATTAAAGCGTGAACTTTGTTTGTTTAGGATAAAAAACACCATTATTCGTAAGTAATTAATCGAACAAATTAAAAAACGGAACAGATGTAATGGAGGTTTTGTGTTTAAGTCGTAATTGAAATAATTCAAACTTAAAATGAAATTCCGCAAAACTTAGAGATATGCTGCGTAAACACTTTCAAAATAAAAAATGTTTTTTATAGTAAAAAGAACAATATTTGATGCAGACACAAGTAGGGCTGTAAATCCGGGCTCGTGTTCGTGAACGGCTCGGTGATCGGCTCGACAAGAGCTCGTTCATGTTCGGTCGAATGGTAAACGAGCCGGGCTTGAACAAAAAATAAGGCTTGTTTATTAAACGAGCCGAGCTTGAACATCATAGGCTCGTTCATATATGCTCAATTAAAGCTCGATTAAAGCTCGAAAGCAAATTTTCTTATTTTTCAAACCGTTTCACTACATATATACAGTATCGGACAAAACGAGTGCAACCAAATAATGCTTAAGAAGAAATGCATTTTTTCAATTTAGAGAAATAACTATGTAACTGTTTAGAGACAAAGTTGTTCAAGTTTTTTCATCACAAAGTTCATTATTTGTACACGAAAGTTAATAAATTAATCAAACATATTAAAAAAAGTTGATTTACTTCTGGACAAAACAAGTGCAACTCGACAAAATGTTGACTAAGCTGTATTTCGCTATCAGTATTTCGTGGCGAATCCTTTGTTGTCGATCACAGCCTTCCATCTTCGAGGCATAGATTCGATCAGATGATCAATGAAACTTTGTGGATTCGCTGCCCAGGCCTTTTGGATTTGTTCAGTTGATCCTTATTACAAACACCTTCACAATTAATTCTGCGGTTGATGATCTCCCACAGGTTCTCGATAGGGTTGAGATCCGGAGATTGAGACGGCCAATCCATCACCGATAGGTGGTTGTCTTGAAACCACTGCTTGACTACTTTTGCAGTGTTTTTCGGATCGTTGTCTTGCTGAATTTGGCATAATCCATTCAGCATGAGGTAACATAGCATCTTTCAGGATATTTTTATACATGAAACGGCCCATTATTCCATCGTTTCAATGTATTGGACCTAGACCGTTAGCAGAAAAACACCCCCAGACCATTACATTGCCTCCACCATGCTTCACGGTCTTATGGCAGTAACATAAATCGAGGTCGACGTACACGGCAAATGCCATCGCTCCCAATGATGTTGAACTTCGATTCATCACTGAACAGGACAGTTCGCCATTTCTGCACATTCCAGTCAATATGAGATGTAGCAAACAGGAGTCTTTTCTTCTGGTTTTTTAGTGAAATCAGCGGTTTCTCCGCAGGGCGTCGAGAAAACAAATCGGCTTCAACAGTACGTCGTCTGATTGTTCGGCTCGATACAGGCAGCTCTAATTGCTTTTGTATCTCGACTGATGATATCCAGGGATCCTTCTTGACGGATCTGAAGATCATAGAATCCTTTCTAGAAGTGGTGGAACGCGGTCTTCCACCTTTGTTATCTGCTGCCAACTTCCCCGTAGAACGATATTTGGAACATAGTCTTGATAAGGTCCATTTTTTCACGCAATATTTATCACAAATACTTTTTTGTGACATTCCACTTATGTAATCGCCAATAATTTTCTTTCTTAGTTCCAATCCAAGACTGTCGGAAGTTATTTTTGCACTTGAAGTCATAAAAATAATAAAAAATAAATAATCACGCTTCTCAAGGCTTACCGTGTTACATTTACCTTGTGATGATACAATAATGAAATGTGGAACACAACGTCTTGGTTGGATGTGGACTGTATTGATGTAATGAAACACTTGTTGTATTTCACTTCTTGTATTGATGTTCTTCGATAAAACACTTCAGTTTATCGAAGTGATAAAACTCACTTCGATAAACTGTCTTGATAATACTGACTGATTGATTTTCATATACTGACTGAATTACATGTCGATTTACATGTCTCTTATATAGTAAAATGAACCTGTGTGAACCTGCTCTGGAAGATTCTAGATGCTTCTTTTCGATGCTTCTGGAAGCTTCTGGATGCGTCTAGATGCTTCTGAATGTTTCTGGATATTTCTGGATGCTACTGGATGCTTCCAGATGCTTCTTCTGGAAACTTCTGGAAGCTTCTGCATGCTTTTGGAAACTTCTGGAAACTTCTGGATACTTCCTTTAATTATTTAAAAACTTCCGTGACGTTGACACGGACCAGACTTAAGAAAATGAAACAAACCAAAAAAGTTGAACTTGTTTTGTCCGCTGCAAAATGGCACTTGTCAACGAAATTCTGCCTGTGTGCTGTCACCTGTCAGCTGATTGCTCATGTTATGACATGCTATGACTCCAGACTCCTGAACTGTTTGCTGTGGTAGTACAGTTCATTTCGTTTTTAAGACATGTAAAATTAGGAACACTTTTTAGCATTGTTCGTTGTTGGTTGTCCAATACTGTATATATATTTATCTATATTATAATAATATATATGTAATAAATAAAATTGTGATATTATATATATTAATATATAATAAAAATTATTTACAGACGAGCCTTTAACGAACAATTTTTTTTACTAAACGAGCTTTAAACTAACAGGTTACAATAATTATTTCGATTTTTAAACCAGTCGAGCTCGAGCAACATGTAAAACGAGCCGAGCCCAAACAATACTAATCCTTAACGAGCCGAGCTCGAACAAAGAATCTCATGTTCGAAACGAGCTTGAGCCGAGCCTGAACACTCTTAAAATGTAAATGAGCCAAGCCGAGCCCTGGCAAGCTTGGCTCGTTCGGCTCGATTTACAGGCCTAGACACAAGTAAAATTGACTCTTTGAAAATTTTATGTGATACTGTGGCCTACCCTAATATGCATGTATTACATATATGCAATATTATCATTATTATTATTTTTATCGTTTCCTGTTAAAAGTCAAGTTACGTTTTGATTTTATAAGGGTTGGTTTTTTTTAATTGTTTTTTTTAATTTTTAATTAGAATCTAAAAAAGTTTCTTATAGCTGTTTAATTTGATTGTTGTAGATTATAGCTTTGTTTTCAGAGAGTGTTCGTTTTTTAATTTATTTGTGATTTATTTCTGGAAATTATTTTGTTAAATAAATAAGAACCATGATATGTAATTGAGAACGTTTGAAAATCTTCATAAAGTTGCCTGTTGGTCTTGTTTTGTACTTGTTTATATTGTTTTTAAAAATGTGTGCTGTAATACAGCGGAGAAAATAAAATTAACATTTTTTTTTTTTTTCTAATTTAACAAAAATGGCAGTGAAACAGTTATTAAATCTACTTTATTTCTTATTATTTTCTATTATTTATAAATTGGTACATTTAATTATTACAAATGGAAAAAAAAATTAAAAGTGTTCAATTTGTGGAGAAAACAGAACTAGCTTCATTTATGGTATATCTTGTATATACCATAAATGAAGATAGTTATCTCGTATGAAAAAAGGAAAATATTTTTTTATACACTCTTTTAATATTAAGTACTGCTTCCTGAATTTTTAATGACTTCAAATATGCGACTTGACATACTAGTCAGAAGATTTTGGATAGTTTCTATAAATAGAATTTCTATAGAATTTCTTTTTTTTAGAAATTAGGTTTTTGCCAACTTTGAATCCAATATTTGGCAAATGTAGTGATCGACCGAAACCGAAAGTACCGAAATTTTGGTTCAGTAAAGCCGTAGCCGAAACCGAAACCGAAATTACGGCCAAAATTTGAAAAAGAATGTTAATAATCCCTGAACCATTTATGATCACCGAGTTAAAGTAAAAAAAAACTATTTTACATATATCTAAACAATCACTATGTAACATAATTTGATAAAAACTATAATATATCAAGACATTTCAATAATTAAAGTTAATAATTGAAATATTTTCTCTGCAGAATACATTTTTTTCATGTTTTCTGGCAAAAGTCTGTTTCTTTCAATTGAAAGAATATCTCCAGCAGTTGAAAACAACCTTTTAACTTTGGTAGGTGTTGGTGGAGGTGTAAGGAATCTCTTTGCTACTTTTACTAGATCTATGAAACTTCAGACCTTCTTCGGAGTTTGAATCAATTTTTGAGATATTGTCAACCTAACCAGGCATTGTAAATTGCAACATTTCAGTCCTCTGCCGTTCTGATGTCAAAAAAGGGCTTTGTTCTTTTTTTAATTGTAATAGGCTCAAGTTGATCTGAAGTTGGTATATTTTCAGGAGTGCCGATAGTTGTGAGTATGGCTTTTTCAGTTAGGAGATTTTTTAGATTAAGCTGTGGGTGTCGACTTCTTAAATGTGATGAAAGTCCGCTAAGTGATTAAAGTTTTGGAATGTGCGATCGACAAGATATTTTCCAATTGCAGATATTGTAAGTTGCGTATTTGAAAACACTGGGTGTCACGGTAAAATGAATCCACAAATAGTTTTTCTATCGATTATTTTCCATTGTAAAAAATAGCACTGAGAAACTTTTGATGAAATTATTGATTTGGGTTGTTTCACTTAAATGTTAATTCATTTTAAGAATGATTTGAGAATAGTAACTTAAAACTATTATGTAACGTGATTTTAATTAAAATTTCTACAATTGTTATAGTTAAAAATTGATTTACTAACAAACAATTACAATTAGGAAATCGTCATGATCCCACTCTAAATTAAAAAAAAGTTATCTGAACTTAAAAAAATCTTATAAAAGTTTCGGTTCATATCGGTTGCGCTTTGAACCGAAATTTCAGCCGAAACAGGAAAAGTAAAAAATTGTTAAAGCAGAAATTTCGGTTGCGGTTTCGGCCGAAGCCGAAAGTTTCCATCCACTAGGCAAAGATCTCTCTAAAAAATGTTAAAAAGTTGCACAACACTGTACGGTTAGCTAATTATCACACTTCAGAGTACAAAAACGTTCATTTTTTTAATTTTTCAATCAATTTTTAATGGGAGTTTTTTCTAATGGCAAAAAATTACAAACATTTTTTCTTGCAGGATTTGAAAATATCGTAGGTATTGAGTATAAAATTCCTAATCTCTATCTATATATTAAGACTTGAAATTGTAAAAAATTGTAATAGTATTTTTAAAAAATGGCCTTTTACGGCAGGGTTATGTAAAAATATAATCATACAAAAATTTCCCTTGATTTTGTCACACACAAAAATCGAACAGCAAGAAAATTATTTTGTTAATTAAAAGTAAAATAAACCAAACATTTAAATGTATTTCCATTAAAAACTTGTTTGGAAATTGAAAATTAGAGTCAATTAAACGCATAAAGTAAATTATCAGCCACAATTCGCAGTACCAGTAGGGAGTCCTCATCTTAAAAAAAGATACAAATATATTAGAAAATATTCAAAAACGAGTAGCAAAATTGGTACCGGAATTACGTCATTTTTCATACAAAGAAAAACAACAAAAAAATGAGCTTGATATCTTTAAAACACCGAAGAATACGAGGTGATCTCATACAAATGTATAAGGTATTATTTAATTGAGAAAATTATTAAAAAAATACCACCAAAGCACTCATGCTCTTTAATGTTTTAGGTCATCTTCAAATATTCGAGGTAAAATACATCATTTATACACTGACAAGATATATTTAAATTGTATCCGAGAGGGATTTTTTACAAACCGTACGGTCAAGTTCTGAAACAGTAGAAGTTAAAAATATTAACTTATTTAAAGCTAAATTAGACTTATTACTAATAACTGAGTACATTTTCTTTTCTTGTTAGAAATTAATATATTTAGCTGTGAAGTAATTTTAATATTTTGAACAAACGAAATGCAAACTCTATCCAATTATCTTGGTAAATTTGGAACTACATAAAGACCAGATAACATTTTTTCTTCTAAATCAACATTGCTGAATATAGAACATTTTGTTTATAACATTTTGTTTTTTGAACAGTCCACAATTTCCTTTGGAAAAGTAACAACAGTTCTCATATAATGTTTTGTTTTGTTCCATATTAAACTTGAAAAACAAGTTCTATTTATGCAGCCCATACAACATAAACTAATAAAACTTAAGTTGAACTGTTAATCCTATCCAAAAATGGCTAAACGCATTGCATTCTGTTTCAAGAGTACTGAAAGTTAATGAATCATTGGTTTTAATCTCATAAAAAGAAGAACCCATACTTTCCCAATCACAAGTTTCAATAAGAGAATGTCAAGTAGGTGATTATATTTTTTATATCAAATATGTGATTTTTTATATCTTGTTTGTTCTCTTCTAATATTTTTCGACATCAAAGATGATCACCGAATAGCCAACAAAAATAATTGTGCAAGTATTTTGAGTGATGAAACTTCGGTATAATTGACACAATCACAAATAACATGTGTCCATTTTAAAGTCATCTTTGTTTAACAAAACACAGCCACCCCATTCGGTAAATTCTTTAAAAACAATCTGAAATTCAATTCATTAATTGTTTTTGCAGATTTCTTATATAATACTGAAATACTTAATTCAGAATAAAATATATTAAATTCTACATTAGATTTTGTTTTTTTAAAGAAAACAAAATGTAATATAAACTAATTGACACATCTCATTTCATAATGTCATTTTGTTCTAATATTTCTTTTTTAGATTCGCATTCTGATTCATTTTCACTTAGTAAGCTTAACATATGTCTTGAGCCTGGATTTGAAAATTTTTTCAAATAGTTTTCTCAACACAAATAAAATATGATGCTAGCAATGTGACTATAACAACCACACGTTCTTAAATCAGAAAAACATCCACATGCCTAAGACAATACTGATTCTAGACTAACAATGTTTGGCAAATATTTAATAAATACCCTATACTTAGTAACATTCGAATGTCTTGACTAAATTTCAGCGGAAATCAGTTTATAATTTTAAATTTGTTGAATATTTTATCTATCAAAATAATATATATATATATATATATATATATATATATATATATATATATATATATATATATATATATATATATATATATATATATATATATATATATTAAAATGTTTTAGTAGAAAAACCTTTTTTTTATCTGATAGCTATCAAATGTGATATTTTCCCATACCATATATAGAAAACTTTGGAAAATCATTTATATATAATGCCTCAACTGATTCAAATTGCTATTTACTTTTGCTTTTTGTATTTAAAATGTATAATGTCAAATAATTTTTTAAATTAATTTTATTTTTCATAGAATGCAATATTTTTACCGTCTTTTTTTTGTCTGATATATATTTTAAATGAAAACAGTTAATCAAAGAAGCTGCTATTCTAACATCTGCCATTATATGAGAAAGCATTAATCAATCATATATATTCTGAAAATAAACTTTCACGGATATTTACAAATAGTATTGAAATACTAATATCAAGTAAATACCTTTAAAAAATAAATTATATGTATACAATTAATCTTAGTAATAATAATGATTATATTATTAATAGTAATGATAATAATAGTAACAATAATAATAATAATAATAACAATAATAATAGTAATAATAACAATAATAATAATAATAATAATAATAATAATAATAATAATAATAATAACAATAATAATAATAGTAATAATAATAATAATAATAATAATAAAGTAATTATAACAAATAAAATAAATAAATACTACCTTCTATACAATAATCATTTATACATACATAGTTACAGTTACAAACAGTAATAAACTGACAAAACGTAACAACTAACGATGACATAAAAACTATTACTGCTAAAAAAAATATGTAGATTTAGTAAATATATTAAACATAATTGTTATGATACAATAACCAAAATATATTGCACATATAATAACAAAATAAATAAAATACAAACAGAAAAACACTGTGCAAAACAAAAAAAAAACAAAAAAAAGTGACAAACATTACAAACAAAATTACTGCTAAAAAAAGTACAAGGCATAATAATATAATCAAGCAAAATTATAGCAATAAATTATGCATAAAACATTAAAAAAAAAAAACACTTTATAAAACTAACATGATAGAGTAAATCATTAGCAAATGATTTTAATGATAAGCAACAAATTATAAGTAAAACTACATGCACTACATTAACTAAAAAACTAAAGAAAAGAAAATATAACTACATTTTAAGTTAATTTTATTTAGTTATGCTGTTGCATAACTAAATAAAATTAACTTAAAATAAATCATAATATGAAATGAATAACTAACAAAGCATGAAAAAGTAAAAACAATATAAAATTATGTTATGCCGAGTTTTCTCAAATTTATGAATGTTTTCTTTCCTTTTAAACTCATTTTTAAACTTTTTTTTTGTTTACTTTTCTTTTCGTTACATTGCATTCTATATTTTTTCCAAGATTTGAAAGGTTGTTCATATGTACCATTACAGTAAATGTAATGTTATATTTGAACATTAAATTAAATGTACAGTTTTCTTTTTAAAGAAATATTTGAACTTTTTTCATAGAATAAATAAGTGTTTTTGCATATAATTGCTGTTTTTTCTCTCAAGTCAAACAAATCTTTGATCACATCTGTGTTATTTAGTAGCCAATCTTTTCGTGATCGTGATTTTGCTCCTAAATTTTTGCCAAAAGAGTCAGAATTACGTGAGGCTATTTTGGTGGCAATAATTCTCAATTTTCAACCAACATGACAAATCAAATTAACAAGCAATTGAACTTTGATCAAGACCAGTCTTTAACCGAAAGAGATAAACTGCAAGAGCTTGCTCTTTCAAACGTTCGTAAGAGTTTTTTATTGTTTTTAATTCACTTTCCGAATATAGAAATTCATCCTTGGTAAAACCTCTAATTTGAAAATAAAACTCTTTTGTTACTTTATTTATATCACTAAAGAAATGTGTTTACGCGTACATGTTAAAAAAAGAGACAATATTTAAATTTATGTAACAGAGCTTTAATTTTTTAAATTTTGTTAAATTGATTTCTTTTGCATGCTTATTTTGCAAAAATAATACATATTTTTGAAAATAAGCATATAAAATAAAATTAAAAAAAAAGAAAATTTAATATTCACTATTAAATAATGAATTTTATTTAGTAGATGATTTAAGCAAATCAACGTATTTATATTTTTTTTAATTTTTTTTGAAAAAAAAAACCAAAAGCAGTTTCTTAAAAAAAAAAATTTTTAAGTTCAAAATTATTTTTAAGCTGTAAAGTTAGTTTTATATTCTTTTCTAGCATACTTCAGTGTAAATATGTGAAAAAAAAAAAAAAAAGTGAAAAAAAAAAAAAGGGGGGGGGGCTTAAAATTTATGTAAGTTGGACATACTCCTTTAAAACGTTAAAAACAAAAATATTAAATATACTAAAATATATAATATTAAAAGTTTGCATAAAACTTTTAGCCGTAACCGAAAAAAATCTAAAAAATTATGCCAGTTTAAAAAATATTTAAACTAAATTTGTTTAAATACATTTTACATGTTTAAATACATGTTACACACATTAAACTTGAATGGCTATTTTTTAACTTTTTAAGCCAAAAACAATTTTTACTTGGTGCTTTACTATTTATGGTCAGTACTTTTACAAATTGATATACTTGTTTTTTGTTGATGATATACGTGTCTTTTATATTTTGTTTTATCACCATTAACATCTTTATCAACTCTTATACATATGCCATCTTTTTTATTTCTATGGTTATATTATTTTAAAGTTGACTTTTAATGATATTGATTTAATGATAGAACATTTAGTTTTGCATAATTGATTTAGCTAATCTTGTCTATATGAATTTTTGAACTAAAAACACTTTACAACTAATTTTACAACTTATATGCTAACAGAATCATTGTTTAGATTAGTTAGGGCTGAATCAAAACGAAATGCCAACCTAAAATTCGAAAATCATTGAAGTAAAAAAATTTATGTCTCAAATGAGAATGTTCATATATCTTATATACCTTCATTAAATTATTGAACATGGTGCATCATTTTTTTTAAAGATTATGCTCCAATCGTATTTCTTTTAAGGAAAAATCCACCAATCATATTAATGTTTAATACATAGTTTAACTTAATATTAAAGAGCTATTAAATATACTGTTAAGTCAAAAAAAAAAAAATATTCGAAATATGAAAATCAGTGACGTTTTAAATAATAAAACTTTTGGCACTTAAATCTTTTTATTGCAATTTAAATAACAAAATATTTCCCCTTATATTTTTATATATTCAAAACAGTTAAATAACTTAAGGAGTTGAGTAAAAAAAGTTTCGGTAAAAGTTTGAGGTTTTTCTAAAATGATTATTGAATATTTCTTATAGTAACTTATTAGTCAATTTCTTTGACTTTTTTGCGCCAAGCCTGACGGGAAAACTTTATATTTCTCATTAAAATATTTTTCTATCTACGGCACCAAATACGCTTGAGCGTCTTTACTTTGAACTTAGAAAAATATTTGATTGGTTTATTTTATTTGTTGGATTGCCTTTATTAAAAAAACTATAATTAGTTCAATTCGAGCTTTTAAGTATTTACAGTTGCAATATTATTTAAAAAATAAATATTTAAGTGTTTGTTTTTTTTACTTGTAGTTCTGTTGGTGTAAACTTATTTGTTTTATATAACTTTAAGGCACTTTAAAATCACCGTCATTGAAAATATTTAACGCAAATATATTTCCTAAAAATTTGTGCAATCAACATCAATTCGAGCAGTCGAGGTTGCGCAAAACGTTAAAAAGCTGACTTCAATCAAAAAACTAAAAACTTAGTTACAAATCAAAGTAATCAAAATATCAAAAAATTAGGGGTCTGATGTTTGCTCTAGTCACTAAAGTGACGTCGGCGAAGAATAAGGGGGGAAACATGACTAAAAAAAAATTTTAAAACAATGCTTTTTAAAGATGCTCTATCACTGTCTGGTGATAGGACTATTAATAGTAGCTCTTAAATTACATAAAAATCAAAAACAGACACGTCAGAAAAAAAAAGACTCATCAGAAATCATTTTTTTGATTTCCAATGAGTCTTTATTGATAAAACACAGTGTAAAATGAAAAAGTTTTTTGTTAAGTGATTTTCTACTACTTTATAATTGCTCTGTTCTTTTAAGAACATTGAGCACTCTACTTGATAGAATACACTTTAAAAATTGTATATATATATATATATATATATATATATATATATATATATATATATATATATATATATACATATATATATATATTGCAAAACGTTAGATTGCAAATGTTGCTTACTCAAAAGAAGTGAAATAAATAAAATAAATGAAATAAATGTGAAAACACAGAGGAATAATTTTCCTTTTTTATAATAAAAAAAAAACTATTTCATTTTATAGTTAAAGCAAAGACTGCTTTACCTCCAAAGGCTTTTCAAACTTATTTTATTGAAATATCTCATAAATATAGTAGCGTCACTAGAAAGTTCGGGCGGCGCCGGGTAATACCATTACCGGATAACATAAAGGGAGGACACCAAAATAAAATAAAAAAATTTGACAGAGCAGGCAAAGCTCGGTCTAAACAAGTTTTATATTCGTTCATAGATAAATACATGAGAAGGTACAAGGTGCAACCATGAAGAGCGTTTGGTGTTTTAATAAAATAGATTCAGGACTGCTTGTGCTCGGGGTCTCGGAGTAAAAATTTGAGTTCGGAAATAGGAGATAATAAGCTCTTTTTCGCAGCAATTTTTTTTAAACTTAATGGGATATTTTGATTTTTTATTTAAATTAAGACTCTGCGAGAGAAAACTTTTCATCTTTTTTGTTTTGTTTATTGTTTAAAGTTAAGAAGTTTCAAGTTAACAAGTTTAAATTTGTTTGCATTTGCTAAGAAGCCTCGTATTAAGCTTGCAATATTACAACATCTAATCAATATATACAAACCACAAATGATGGATTAATTTGTGATCAGACCGCAGCTTCGGATAATACGGCTAATCTACATTTAGATGAGACGCTGGTTGTACCAGTACTCAGAGCCGTGGCTAAGCTCTCTCACACCCCCAATTGGAGACTCAGCAAATTTAGGGGGCCCATTTGCAAATGTAAGGAGCTTTTTCTTTGCTTTTTTTTATTAGTAATACCTTATGTAAAAAAATTTAAGATTTTAAGGTCCTTTTCACAGTTTTTTTATTGGGAAAGGGGGCTTCGGATCCAGTAGCTGACAGTGACAGCACTCACAATTATAAATTTTCACCTTATATGGATATGGATATAAGATGACCAAAATACGATCTTCCTATGCAACCTAGTTTAAAAGTATATCCTTTTGATGGTAAAAAGAGACGTTTTACTTCGGCTTATTTTAAGAAAAACGACTGGAATGAATACAACTTTAAAAAGAATGCTGTTTTTTATTTCGCGTGCTAAATTTTTGCTGGAAATTTAACATTCAAAGGTGAGACAGATGAAAAAAGGCATTCATTGATATAGGTTTTTCTGAATAAAAAGATAAGAAAGCATTGTTTGAGCAACATAATGAAAATTGACGTCACAAACATTCAATAGTATCCTAGACCTAACGGATATCAATATCAGATGAATTTCAACCATCTACTTCTACATGGTTACAATCAACAGATCAAAGGAAGTAGAAGAAAACTTAAGTCATATTAAGGCAACTAGATACTTTGTTAGTCAAAAAATTGCGTTTGTACATAATGACGTTCTAAATTTAAAGATAAATTTAGAACGCCATTATGTACATTACGTACCCCACATTTACCAAAATAACTTGATCAAAGATTTTAGTGCAAAGGTTGTAAAAAAATTGAAGAAATTAAAGCTTTTCTGTTCTTTTTATATCTTGCTTATGAAACCAAAAATATTTTTAAAAAAGAACAACTAGCATTAATTATTCGTTACTTTTATGGTTGGCATGGAAACGAGAGAGAGTAACTGGAACGTGTCATATAAGTCCTCTCATATAATACCGAATTACTTGCGAACTTTATTTATGAAAAAGATTTTTTTGTTGGTCTAGACTATAACTCTTGTGTTGCCCAATATTATGAGGGTGCTAGTGTAGTGAGTGTTTGGCCTAATAGTGTTCAGGCCAGGATTAAAGAACGTGCAACGAATGTGACATATATTCATTGTTGCGCTTACAGATAAAATCTTGTTTTGATTGCAACAATTTCAAGCATAAAAGAACTGTCGGAATGTTTTGACACCATCAAAAGTTTATACAATTTTATAGCCAATAGTAACATTAGGAATTTTATAGCCAATAGTAACATTAGGAATTTTATAGCCAATAGTAGCATTAGGAATTTTATAGCCAATAGTAACATTAGGAACAAGAGGTTTATGACTGCTCAAAAGCAAATGAGCTTTGAGGAGGTAATACCACTAGAAAGGACATAAGAAACTTGTTGGCTGTATAGATACAAATCAGTTGACAAAGTTATACTTCATAACCAGGCAATACTTGCTATTCTTGGGGCAGTAATGGAATCCGATAGCCACCACGCATCATGATTATCGGATGGTTGACACATTATCTGAATTTCTTCAATTAGAAGTATTGATAGTTTTGTGTTCCCGAAAGTATATCACTGCTTACATAAAGGACCTTGAAGGTTTGAGATCTGAAACTGAATGAAATACGCTATTTAGGAAGTCAAAAGAGTTTTCAATATCTGTCGGTATTGACGTTGATTTTGATTTAATACCCAATGAGCTATCATCTAGAGGTTCTAGATCACAAAAAACTGTGATCTAAAAGCCCTCGTGATTCTTTTTAAATTATCTTTTTTAAAAGAATATAAATCAAATAGTGCAATTGGAAAATGAGAGGTAAAAAGCCGATTTGTTTTCTGAGAAATTAAAAAGATATTACAACATTTTAGATAGATTTGTTGCAAAATTTGAAAAGCATTTTATGCAAAATGAGTTACTTTTTAATAGAATTTAAGCATTTGACTAACAAAATCAGAAACGCTATTTGTATTTTGACAAATGTGAAAACGTTGTTACGATGAAGTTGTTTTACGATCGCAAATACCTGCTACCAAATCATTTCAGAAAATATGTTTTCAAATTTAAGAAAAATTTATTGATATTTTTGATTTATATCGGAAATTGCAACAGCCACCACATACTATTCAAAAGTGTGCGGCCGTGGCGCAGTGGTTAGAGCGCTTGCTTTAGAAGCATGAGATCCAGGTTCAAACCGAAATCTGGACATATATTCGCGTCACGGTAAGGAAGGAGGCGTGAACTTCCTAGTTAAATGCACTTCCGCGGTGCTCTGTGACAAGACCGATAGGTCTTCTTTGGGCTCCTAAATAACAAAATAAAATAAAAAGTGTTGAAGTTATCAAAAATTATGCTTACATTGCCTGTTACCACAACATTAAATAAACGTTATTTTCAGTTTTGAAACAAGTGAAAACTTATCTCAAAACAACTTGTGATAACGGGAGCCTAATTTTTTAGTGCTATTTCTTGTCGAGCCTAAATTAGTTAAATCTTTAGAATTTGATAATTTAGTAACCAACTTTGCCAAAATACGCCAACTTTAATTAACTAAGTATTTTTTAAAGTTTTGACCCTTTATTTTTTATATATTGAAAAAAAATGAGTAGTTTATATATTTAAAAAGAGTTTTATGTTAAATATTTTATGTTAAATATTTTGAATATGCTTAACTTCTGTTGCTATTACGATTCTCTTACAAAGTGCAATAACTTTTTTTTCCGTTATTTGTTACGTATAACAATTCATTTTTATATTGTTTAACTGTAATGATTTAGAGAATCCCGCAATAAAAAAACACAGACAACAAACCTTTCTTCAAACAATTTCTTGTATTTTAAAAAAAGATGTCAGCTTTTTCTATGTTATAATAGATGTTAAATTGAATATGATATATTTATGATTTATAAATATATGGTAAAATTTAGTAAAATTATATTTGTATCAAAACCGTAACTACATAGTACAGTTACTTTTGCTTTGTTGAATTTATGTTGTTTATTTTAAGTTTTGTTAAAGACTATATGCTAAGTATGCCGCACCGGCAATGCAAAATGACTGTATGGACTTGTCATAAATAAAGGGCAGATTTAACATGAAATATTAAAAACAAAAATTCTTGTCTGTTATAGCAATAAATATTTTAAACTAAACATTTATTCTTTGTTGTGTTTCAATTACTTCATTTTATTTCATTCGAAATTTAAATATTCCAAAACGTATTTTTTTAAAATATATGCAACATCATGAAGACCTCTTGCCAACACTTAGAGAAACTACAAATGTCATTGGCGTAGAACATTTTAGACTTTGAATTAAAGGCGTGAGCTAAGCGTTCATTAGACAAACTTGTTAGAAATAGAAAAAGTTAATAAATCTGTTTAATTTTCTCACTAAGTCAAGTGAGTAGGTAACGCAGTCAAGCTTTTTCATCTTTTGCCGCGTTGATATTTGCAATGTGAGTACAGGCGTTTTCATAGAGTTGTAAACTTTGTTGTACCCCAGGCGTTTCTGCTTAAAACTTGCCCAGTTGAGTATTGAATGTTACTCTTGTTATTGTAGCGATCGGAAGAAGCACTTTCCTGTACACAAAGCTGTACATGTACGAACAAATCAAAACAAACACCTTTTTGAGGACGTTGGAACTGGTGAAGGCGGTTGTTCCGGTCCTACCTACTAGTACTTTCTATTGCTACATTTAAAATCTATTGCTACATTTAAAAGAACTATAAAAAAACACTTACTAAATTCAAACATTACGTACATTCTCTCATTTTTAAAAAAAAAAATCGAACTAATTTTGTATTTTTAATTTTTTATGTACTTTATTTAATTTTAATATTGTATTGAATATGTATATGCATATGAAGCGAATTAAATTTTTTTTGTTTTTTTGTTTATTGTCTTTAATATGTATACGAATATGTACAGATTTGTAATTTTTTATTTGTTGTTTTATATTTTAACTTTATCTTAAATTTCTTCTTTTTTTAACTTTAAGTTCTTTTTTAACCTTCATAAATTTCTAACCAATTTTTTTTTTTTTTTTTAAACTTATTAATTTCACTCTTTTATGTAATATTGGAAGATGTAAAATTTAATTGTACTTTTTTCTGTATTTCACAAAGGGGCTTGATGATAAGTCTTTTTGACTTCTACTTGCCCCAGTCAGCTTGTAATTATATATGTTTGTTTAAATTTATAGATAACATTGTAAAATGTGTAAATTGACGAAATAAATAGAAATTCTACTTTCTAGTGTGATTTATGTAGAATACCCTCTTTTCATCTCTAGTGACGACATTGTTGAACCAGTTAAACGTGTGGTACAAATACGAGAGCTTCAAAAAGGTGCCCGTTTACTGATCTAACTAACCAGCGTTCAGTTTGAAAACTGAGCGCTTGTGAGTTTACTTTTGACAACTAGCGATCAGTTAGTGTGACATTTAAAAACTAGGAGAATTTTTCCATTTCAAAATAATATTTCTTTTTTAACTATCGTTTATTGTTTTTTTTGTTTTTTTTAATTTTAAACTGTCTGAAGACTCGCAGCCCAGTATGAACTGCTTGTCACGACTGCTTTGATACACTAGTAAATTCAGGTGGGTCCGTGGCGCCTTTTTTAGCAACCATTAACATATATTTTATTTATTTCGAGAAGTTGTATATATATATATATATATATATATATATATATATATATATATATATATATATATATATATATATATATATATATATAACTACATGTATGAAAAAAAAATTATACTACAGTAGCATCACGCTATTTTTACAGCGTTACGGATTCAGGGAATCCGAAACGCTGACAAAGATGCTTATATTATAAATAAACTTTTAAACTATACATGTTTGCAACGACATATCAAGAATGGGGTGTTTTGGTTTTTTCAGTCGTTTTTGTTTCAAATGGTAAAAAAAACTCCAGCTCAACTTCATGATAAAAGTCATTCACTAAGTTTTAAAAAGTAATGCTTAATTTAATAACTTTTCTAACTCACAGTGAATTGTAAAAATGACTTTAGGAGAGTTAGTCGTTTAAAACTGTATGTGGGGAAAGTCGGAGAAAACTGTATGTGGGGAAAGGTTAATGAAGATATAGCAATAAAACTATATGAAAACATAACGAAGTCAAGTGTTACTCGATGTGGTTTTTTTATAAACCCAAAATGCCCTTGGTTGGGTTGTAGCCCTGATGGAGTAGTTAGCGCTGAAAAAGTACTTGAAGTGAAATGTCCTTCTTCAAAAAAACATTTAACAATTAAAGAAGCGTGTCAAGATAAAAACTTTTATTTGAAATTTAACGATGGTGCTCCAAAATTAAAAATAAACCATCCTTATTACTATCAGTGTCAAGGCGTTATGGCACTAACAGAAACTAAAACAATTGATTTTATTGTATACACAGAAAAATCATTGCACATCGAAACAATAGAGTATGATGCGGAATTATGGAATACAATTATTTTTCCAGAGTTAACAGATTTTTATTTCAAATTTATGTCATCAGAAATATTTAAAGTAAAATAAAAGTTTACAGAATATTTATAAAATGTTTCTTTTTTTGTCTGGTTACATTATTTGCTATCAGTTTTTATTAGAGGTGGCAGAAAAGTAACTAAATAACAAACTATGACCCATATTTTGTTCATGTCAGCAGCCATTGAAAGTGGAAATGTGTTTTGTAATATTCTGTAGTTTTTGATTCTTGCAATTGCACGTTCGACATGAATTCGCACAGATGCAATTCGTCTTGTTTCTAATTCTTTTTCCAATGTAAGTTGAAAATCGCCTTCAAGAAATGGTGGTATGTTGAGACTAATTCCTTTTGGTAAGTCATTTACGATATCGAAACCTCTATCAGCCATCAGGCTATCACCTTTTTCTAATAATTTTAGTATGCCACATTGATTTGTTATCTGTTTATCACTTGATCTTCCAGCATATAAATCAGATACAAATGTAATGGCACCACTCGGTGCAATACCAATCAAACCCTTTGCTGTGTGATGATGTTTATATTTTGAAAACATAGCTGATTGAGTGCGATAGCTAGTTGGCATCACAGTAAATATTTCTGTACAGTCTATAATTACACGAGTATTAGGGTATACATCTTTAAAGCAGCTAGGCATTGTTTCATTAACTAGTTTTTTTGTTGGCCATATTGGAATTGATCTAAATTTTATGTGCAAAAAATCATACCAAGTAATTAATATCCTACTGGTAGTGCTTGATGAAATATTAAACCGTATTGCTAAATCTTCTATAGGAAAGGCGCAACGTAGTCGAATTAGCACCATGAAAAATTCCTCTTCAACGTTTAATATACGTGATCTTCCTCTTGTTTTAGATGAAGAATTTTCACTTAAATCGTCAGCAACAGTAGACATTGAACCCCAATAATTTAGTGAATATATTTCTGGTTCTAAAAACTTCATGACTACATTAAATAGTTCAAAATTTTCAAAACCTGTGTAAAATTTGAAATATTCTTCGTTATGTTTAAACCTTTCAACTGTAAATTGTGATAGAAGTATTTTGTCATTGAGCTTACATATAGCTTCTTTTTGAGTGTTTTCTAACGCTTGTTTTTCTTTTATAATGTCCTCAATTTGATCTTTAAGAATTTTCTTTTCTTGTTTTAATGTTTCTTCGTAGCTTAAAACAGGTGTCGATAGTTCTTCACTATAAGGTATTTGTATTGTTTTATGTATTAAACCAAGGCTATTTTTGGTTTTCCTTGGTACACGAGCAGTTAGCTTAACTGTTTTTGGAATAATTGTTGGAACATTATTCATATAAGTTTTTTTGTTCCCTTGAAAGTGTGCTGAACAAACTCTGTGTGAAGAAGAAGGACTAAAGTCTTTTCTGCTAATTTTGGCTAACCATAACTTTCTTAACACTTTTTCCTTGAATATAACATAAAATGATAAGTTTTTATTACGCTTAGAATTATTAAAACAATTTGGTACACAACAAGTACATCCACCGCTTGTTGAACTGAAGTCAACTTCACTGTGTTCAACTTCTCTCAGTGAGATCGAATTCTGTGAAAAGAGTGAAGTTAAACTTTGTGAAAAGAGTGGTTCACTGTTTTCGCAAAGTTCAACTTCTCCGTTAAAAGTGAGTTCACCTTCAGTAATTTCACTATCATCTTCACTGTTTTCATAAAGTTCAATTTCACTGTTTTCACAAAGTTCAATCTCACTGTTTTCATATAATTGAACATCAATGTTAAAATTTATTAGGCTTTTTGACATTTGTTTTGATTTAAATGAATACAACTACCACAATGCATTGCGTTTTTGCTGATTTATGGGAAAGGTCCATTAAAAGTGTCGTTTATACAAATATAAAAGATATATTTATCTTTTTATCAGAATACATTAAATACAGTTTACAGGATATTTATCTTTTTATCAGAATACATTAAACTTTTGATTGATTAAAAATTATTAAAATAATAATAATAAAGATCAAATACACTGGAAATACCCAGCAATATAAAAGAACGGTTAAAACCATTCACGTTGTTATTATTTTATTCGAATTTCAAACTTTACAAAATTTAAAATTCAAAATTAATGCCGATTTTAACTTATTTTTCCAAATTTTGAAACTTGAGTTTTGAACTAACTGCGGAAAAAAGGTTCAAACCTTTTCGGACATCTCTCTTCTTTTTAATTCACTCAAACACGCGCTATTAAGGACACAAACTATTTATAGAACCTTGTTTTTTTCTCTCCGCATTTTTAAGAAAAATCCTTTAATTTGTAAACATTTTTTTCTTTACCGAAAAAATACATATGATATCAAAATATTTTAGTGTAATTTTTAAAAATACTAATTTGAAGATTTTTTATTACAAAATACTTAGTTTTTTTTATTTATTTGAAAACACTTTTACCAGAAGCGGCTGAAAACAGTTGCTTGTTTAGTTGCTAAATTGAATTTAAAAAAGAAAGATAACATGCTATATGATGTCTGCAATGTAAATACTTTAGAAAAATTAGTGATACGAACAAACTGTTGGAAATGCATAAACCTTGAAATAAAATATTTTTAATTAAAATATACTATATATAAAACAAACCTGATTATGTTACTATTTGGAAAAGCAGTCAACAATGATAACAAAAACCAACCAGATGAATCAGGCAATAACTTTCTGGATCAAAAAAATGAAAAGCTTAAAAAATCAAACATCTTTTTAGACATCAAACAAAATGAAAATCAAACGCAAAATGAAGAAGACGAAGTTGGAAATGCAAAAATTTATTCAATGAAATATGATAGGAATTCGAATTGTGAAATTTTAGCGTCAGCATTAGAATTCAAATTTAAGCATACAAAAGCTAATTGCATATTTCATTCGGGTTTTATCTCCTTGTTGTGTCAAATACTTAGTCAATCGGAATGTGAAAGGTATATCTTGTATTGTCATAAGAACAAACGAATATATATCCAAGACAGTTTCTGCTTTGAAAAATACGTACTTCGAGAACATAATCCATATTTTAAAGCAAGATTATTTGTTTTGTTTAATCGACAAATGCATGTCAGGGGATTTTTTGAAGTATTGGTTTCATGTCCTAATAATTATCCTAATTTGGTAACGTATAAACACAAATCTGATAATTTCATGTCTTTGATTGGTGCTTCTCTTATGCCTAAACACAATTGTTGTTCTCTTCATCCTTTAGTAAAGGAGTTTGAAGAAACAGGTTGATTTGATGATAACTAAACATTTAGAATATATAATAAAATAATACTTATTAAAATAAATATATTTTTGTAAAATAATACTTATTAAAATAAATATATTTTTGTAATGATTAATTCATTTCCTAATTTTGCCATATACAAATACCAACGCGTTTTTATCTTTATTTGGTGCTACTATAAACGCCTCCCCAATTCCCTGACAGTGTTATTAATTTTTAGTTATTATTATTTAGTTTTAAACTTAACTTTAATTTGAAAAAAGTTGTTGTGTGTGGCCTTGGCATTGAAACTTTTAACCTTAGACTGGTATATTAATTAACTAATTTTTATTTGATGTAACCGTGATCTTGCTATTCCCCTAAGGAAAATATTATAAACTATCTTAAGGTTTACATTTTTTAGTTTGCAGCTTTGTGACAGTCATTTCTTGAAAAACAATGCTGAAATTAAAAATTGGTTTATAGGAATACTGTCATATCTTAAGATTATCTTAGTTTAAGTAGAGTTGTAATCTTTTTATAAAGAACAAAAAAATTTAAAAAAACACCGAAAATTTGTTTAGTCAAAATTGAAATTAAGTTAAAGCAAAAAATGTCAACTTAAGTAGTTAATTTTCCTTTAATGTTTTAAGAAGTTTTATTTCAGTTTTCAGATTCGAGTTTTCAGATTTTAGTCTAATTTTTGAGCAATTTTGTAAGACAGTTTTGAACTTCGGTTTTGGTTTCGGCCGAAGTTTTGCTTTTAACCGAAACCGAAATTTCGGTTTCGGTAGTTTTTTAAGTTTCGGTTCAAACCGAAATTTCGGTTTTAAGTTGAACCAAAATTTCGGTTCAACTTCAAACCAAAAACCGTAATTCAAAAAGCATTATTAAAATAATAATTTTTTTCAATTTTAACTTTGTTGACAGATTTTTAATTAATTTTTTATATATAAATATTATGTATTAATATAAATATTAAATATATTAATATACCTATCTAATATATTTATTTTTTTAATTTATAAAGTTATGCATATTTTATGATTATAAACGCTTATAATTTAATTCTATAATTTATTCTATAAACGTCGTTCTTACAAAATGTAAACATTTTTTTTTCAGAAACAAATTTTGTTGAAAACATTGAAGCGTTTTTATAAAAAAATTTAATTTATTTTAATAAAATTTTGTTGACATTTCAAAAATTATTTTTTTAATTAATTACAAGTTAACATTTTACACTATATTCTTAATTATTAATTTACATCATTTCATTTATAACAACAAATCAACTCTTAATAAAACAAATATCAAAAGAGCATTGTTTAAACACGTTATTTGTTACTTAAAATTTCGGTTGTGCCGAAATTTCGGTAAAAGTTTTGCCGAAATTTCGGTTTCGGTTGAGAGATGCCGCAACCGAAATGAAACGAAACCGAAATTTCGGCAAAATTCCAATTTCGGTCGATCACTATCAAACACACTGTAAGATGAGAAAACTTTTTGTTAAGTGCTTTTCTACTAATTTATAATTGTTCTTTTAAGAAAATTGAGCACTCTATTTTGTAGAATACTTTTTAAAGTTGTTTAAATATACGAAGAGTACACGGGAAAAAACGGTCGAGTCACATTTTAAAAGTTTTGGGAAAGTATTTATTAATCATTTATAGAAGTTTTCATATAAAGCATAGAAGTTAGAAAAAATTATTTCTTGATTGATTTATCAGAAGTTTACATTTTTAATAAAATATTTGTAACTTTTATGAAAATTTTTTTTTTCCTAACTTTATACAAAGACTTTTATAAATGAGTAATATATACTTTCTCAAAACTTTTTAAATGCGACTGCCGTTTTTTCCCGTGTACTCTTCATATGTATATACACACATACATACATACATACATACATACATATATATATATATATATATATATATATATATATATATATATATATATATATATATATATATATATATATATATATATATATATATATATATATATATATTATATACATATATATATATATATATATATACCTTACAAGTTAAATAAAACCCTTTGAACCGTGAAAGTTATTATATAATAAAAAGTAAAAACCACTCAGATAAATATACAAAAAAATTTCAACCCATAACGTTTTCATTAAAATTTTTGTAATGATGTTTTACTAAAAAGTGCTATGACAACGATGACTTAAATAATCATTTACGTTCTTGTTACTGTTGGCGTTTTGATTACGTAAAGTTCAAATTGTCTAAGAAAACAATCAGGCTTTTTATTGCCTAAGAAACAAAATTCTCACGAATCTCTACCTCATAGCTCTATTCGAATCTCTTGTTTCTTTATCTAAAATTATAAAACTTAAAACATGAAATAATTCTGTAACTATTTTGAAAAATTGAAAATAAAAAACTTATATATCTTAATACCAACAATTTTATCGCCATGCATTACATTTAAAAAAAAAAAAAAATAGTACAAAATAAAATAAAACAACGAGATACTATTGACTACTAACTATATTCAACTATAGAAAACCATCTACTAAAATATTTATGTGTATCACTAAATGTATTTTATTCAACCATTAATGGTTATATATTATTCAAAACTACATTTTTATTTAACCATTCAAAAAGGTACTCGATAATGAGACTCCCTGGTTTTCAACGGGTTTTCCTCACGACATCATATTTAATTTAAAGAAACATAGTTATTATTTGGAAGATAGGTAAATTTCATGATAAGAAACATCGTTACTCATTGTGCATTATATTATTTAATAAGTTATATTGCGCTAAATTATGTTTTTATATATATTTTATATATTTTATATATTGTATTATTTATTATACCATGGAGTTGTAATATAATGAACTCTGTAATATAATGAAGCCGTAAAAAAAAAAAAAATAATAATAACAAATGCAAAAAAAAAAAAAAAAATACTAGTAACTCACAAAACTGAGTGTAACTGTTATACTCACTAATTCGAGTTTAACAAATACAACAATACTATTGTATGAAAGTAATATAAAATTTCATAGATATAAACAAAATTTCTTGCGAAAAAATTTATTTGAACGTTTTAGTGATTGTTACACAAATATGCAAATAACACAAGCTACACAATCGAATAAAAAATGGAGAAAAAACTCGAATTTTTTTTTAGCTTGGCATATAAAAAATAACCAACCCGTTTAATCCGGATTGGTAATATCGGCAAAATGTCCTATTCGGATATATTTAATATTTTATGCCATTTCTAAATAGAAAGTGATATGCAGACCGGTCTAAATTTCAGATTTCTCATAAATAATAAACAAATAATGCAAAACAAAATATTATACTTTATGCGATCTAGTTAATTCATCTTTTATTACTCAGCTATTGAAACCCGAAAAATGTCTAATTTTTTTCCTGAATCTCGAACAGAAAATGTGGAAAATTTTTATGACATTGGAAAAGAGTTAGGCAGGTTAGTAGATTACCATTTAAATATTTTTTTCTTGCATGGCAAATATATATATATATATATATATATATATATATATATATATATATATATATATATATATATATATATATATATATATATATATATATATATATATATATATATATATATTCATATATATTAGGCTTAGACTAGACTATATATATATATTAGACTTTGTTTTATTCTAATCCACTTTATTTTACCCGTTGTATATTTATTATATTGGGCCTTGAGCCTGTCAATAAATTTGATTGATTTATATTATTATTATTATTATTATTATTATTATATATATATATATATATATATATATATATATATATATATATATATATATATATATATATATATATATATATATATGTATATATATATATATATATTTATATATATATATATAAATATATATATATATATTTATATATATATATATATATATATATATATACATATATATATATATATATACATATATATATGTATATATATATATATATATATATATATATATATTTATATATATATATATATATATATATATATATATTATATATATATATATATATATATATATATATATTTATATATGCATATATAATGTTTTTATACTTGTATTAACTGAAATTTTTAAAATGAATAAATGCTAGATTGTTATATAACATTAGAAAAAGCTTCAATACATTATTTTAATAGTGAAAAAGTTATTGAAATTAAACAAATCACCAAAACGTTATGATGTTTTAAGTACCATATTTTTGATATATGGATTTGACCCAAATTTCGATTTTTTCTCCACTTAAAATGTCATAAATTTGTCAATTTTTATCAAAATGCATATATCTTGGTATCAAAAGAAGAACAGAAAATATTTAAAAAAGGGTGTATTAAAAGCCCTTAAAGTCTATAACATCCTCAATAACATTAAAAAATTATACTTTTCCAAACAGATACTAATTTTTGTATTAAATTTTTATTTGTATATTTTTATATATTCTACTTAACTAACATCAAATATATTTAAGATACTTGGAGTTAGGTAAGTAAAAATTACAAATATTCACCCTTTCTCCACTTTGGTATATAGTATTGCTAAAGTCAACAATCTGTACCTATTTTGGGTGAGCTAGTAAGGTGTCTGAGTGAGCTTTTTAATTAATAAAATTTGGTAGGTAGTAAGAAAAAAGGTTTTTGAATATGATTGAATAGATAAAAAAAAATGGCAAAGTATTTTTTCAATAGAAACATAATGCAGTAAGTACAAAAAAGATTTTGATATCAATAATATTAAAAAAATGTGTATTAATATAGAAAAAATTATTATTTAAAATTAAAGTGAAACTTTCCTTGTATTTAAAAAATATCTATGTTTATACATATTAATAAATTAATATAAATAAATTTGGCCAAAAAAACCTTTCCGTAATCAGATTATGTATGCAGAATTAGTAAATTTAATATAAAATATGAAAATTATATTTCACTACTTTACATCACATACATGTTTTATACATTGGCATGGGGTTAAGGGTCCCTCTCCAGCTAGAAAAAAAAAAGATTCAAAAAATTCGAAAAATAAAGTTGTTTAAAATGAGTGAAATTAATGTAAAAAAGATTTTACAACAATAAAAAATGCATTAGAGTATTTGTTTTCTCAGGGTCAGGAGTGTTTCACCCCATCCTCCTCTAATTCAAAGAAATAAAAAATTTTCTTAGATAAAAGTTGTAATTAGTTTGTATATTGGCTTTTATTAAATGATTAAAACTCTGAATTCTATTTTTGAAACTAAACAATAATCATTTTTTATTTATAAACTTACCAGCTGAAGATAGTGTAAATGCGACAAATGGCAATATACCATATATAAACAAACAAATAAGCAAAATAAAAAAGACTCATTGTATATACATTGTAAAGAGCATTGTATATACTACATTTATATACAGACTAAAAAGTGATTTTTTATAAACTTACTAACAATAATTTGTGTAGACATGAGTAAAAAGTTTTAAAAGTTGCAATAAACCAAAACAAACAGCTTCAAATTGGTTTGTCTATAATCATTTTTTGAAAGTTATAATTTATAAACTCATTCATTCATTAGATTCTTTATATAGTACTAAAGATAGCCAAAAAAAGTCTAATTAAAACAACAACTTTGAAATTTAATATGAAATCATTTTTATAATTAAATAAAAGTTATAATTTATAAACATAAACAAGAAGCAAAAATTAAGTCAAGATTAAAATGTTTGTAAATCTAAACCATTGTTCAACATTTTAACAAAAGGTTGTAAAACTATTGATCAAGGTCATTTATAAGTCATTCAAAAGTAAGCATATATAAATGGTCATATTAGGGTTAATGGTGGTCATGGTAGGAAACAAAAACAAGATAAAAAACCTTTAAAGTAAAATTATTTTAAGAAAGCTTGTAAGATGATTTTTCATGTCAATAAACATCTGTCAGTTAGATGATAAAAAAAAAAAAAAAAAATTAAATCAGATGATAAAATATTATTAACAAAAAATAAAATGTTGTTATTTAAAGATGCTTTAGATCTAATACTTCTTTTTTGGCTTCTTGTTCATTAAAATAATGAATTTATAAAATGAAACTAAAATCTATTAAAACTTATTAATCATAGTCAATAAAAGATATAATAGAGGTAATTGCCAGTCACTTTTGGTTCATTCCATGCCAAATCGCCTGTGTGATCAAGACCATCCAAATCAGTCCAGCTGACTTTTTTTCAAGTCTGGCTACTTGCTTTACATTTTATTATTTTTGCTATTCCAACTACTTGAGTATATTGTTCACAAGTCCCATTACTTGCTGTACTTTGTTGCTATTGCATAAGGAATATGTGAGGAATATTGCATATGTAACATATGGCAAATTATTCACATTACAGAAATAATGAGTCCCTAGATTTTTTTCATTTAATAGCTTCAGAATCACTTCATTTTTTAGCGAAAAAAAAAATGTAAATGTAAAATGTATTTTTGCTTTCTTTATTTTTTTACTATGTTATTATTCATGATGATTATAAACACATCATATATGGTTGAATTGGTATTGTACCATTAATGGCAGAGTTTTTGTCAAAAATTCTTTCACACAAAACTTTTAAATTATCTTGGCTTGTAAGAAAATTTTTTAAATAGTTTTTGCTTTTTACTGATGGCGTAGATAACTTCCAGGCTAACTTTCTTCTTATTCATCCATTTTTGTATTTTGGAGCTTTTCAGCTTTAATTTCAACATGCTGTTGTCAGGTTTTTATCAATGTTTTACATACTGCTTGAACAGACCATTTTTTGCTCAATGTCAGATGTATAGCTAGTCCGTCTATTAGGGGATCATTCTTTTAAATAACTTAACATTTCCATTCACTCTTCTCTGTTTATGTTGTAAAGCCTTGCACTTGTTGTGCAAGGATTAAACTATGCAAGAATTAATTGAAGCTGAATTAGATTTGCACTTGGTACCATCTACTTAATTAAAAAGTATATTTTCAGCTGGTTTACAAAACATTGTCATCCAGGCTCTTGTATAAAGTTTTAAAAATACTAAAAACAGGCAAAACTTTTGTTTTATGTCAGTTATATTACAAAATGCTTTAGTACAAACTTTCATATTTTATTGTTTTTTAATTTTTTTACAAAAGTATTTATTAATTTTTCTAAAAAAATTAATGTTTTGAAAACTAAACTGATCACAGAAAATATAAAATTTCTTATCATTTAACATAAATAATAAGATATCAAAAATTAAATTATATTGTAAAATATTCCCTGTTACATACATATAAATAATATAAAAGGTCGCATTATTACATTCTAAGTTATTACTAAAGTGTCACAAGCTTGGCAACCCTCTAAAAGTTATCTTATCAAACCTGAATGCAGGCTGCATAAAACTGTAAACTAACTTCAGATTAAAAAACAGTAACATGTAAAATATATAAGTTTATTAAACAAGTATAAATAAATATCCACATTGTAAAAGTAAATCTCTTTTAATTATTTGCTTTACATATATAAATGCCTTACAAAGTTAAATTTTTATGTGCAATAAAAAAACCCCTCATTTTACAGCCAACTGCATCTAAACATTAATAATAAAAAATTTTGATTTGGTAAAATAGTTACCTTTAGTAGGTGACTATACTAACATAATTTATCTGTTTTTATTTTTACAAAATGAATTAAAAAACTAAAGTACTTTTAAATATTAAACAAATTTCTTTTCTTTTCAACATCTATAAACATATGTAGAGCAATATCAAGAAAAAGTAATTTTCACTGTTAATTTATTCATTATTGTATAACTTAAATGCTTTAACTACTTAGTGTTGGCAACAAAACTGTTACTATGAAAACTTACTTCATCTTAATCAATTTATGTTAATAAATAATGCATAATTAATCTAATTTAATAAGTTATGAGTTTTCCAAATTTATTTATAACTTTTAAGCAAAATGTATAATTGTAATCTGATTATCCAATTATTAAAATTTTTGCAATAGGAAAATAAAGTTAGTGTTCTAAAACTTTCTTCCTAATTTCAATATAGTTTATATGATTAATAACAGAATTATAAACATTTGTAAAGCATATAGTTGCCTAAAAAAGTTTAATTTATAGCAAAATTTTTTGTTTAAATTTTTTGAACAGATATGTAGAGCTAAGCAATACAATTCCACTATTTCAAAATAAATGCTACTATTTTAAATCTTGATAAATTTAAATTGAGAATAATTGAGATAAAATAAATTGAGTTATTATCCCTTGTAGAGAATTGTAAAATTTATATAGTAACAAAAACCTGCTTTAACTATAGTGTTGTCAATAAGCAGGAAGAGATCAAGAAAAAATGGGAAATGCTGTATCCAGTATATTGTAATAAACAGAACAAAAACCATTTTCTCAAAACCATATAGATGGTGCTTAGTCCTTTTTGTTTATAGGTGTCCAATTATCAATTACGAATTAAAAGACTTTTCATAAAAACTTATTGTCTAGGTCATGTGATCAAAAATATTCCATTTGAAATAAATAAAAGTTGAAATTAAATAAAAAATTTAAAAATGCATAATTTTATGGTTTTCAATATCTAATAAAACAGACAAAGAGTGGGGATCAAACTTAAAAAAAGAAAAAAGAAAATGGATTCAAAAAGTAAGACCAAATTATGGCTTCCAAGGTTAATGATTGGAAAAGCATAAAAAGACAATATATAAAAACCAGCATTGGTCGAAATAAGTGTTGGACATCAGTGCCTCATGGATCGTTTTTGAGACCAGTTTAAGGGGAGCAACCAACAATGGTTCATTTTTACTGAAAAAACGAACAATGATTTACTGCCCTCTTCTAGCATGTTTCAAGAATTTTTTTAAACTACCTGATAAAAATCAAGTGTCTTTAACTCGTTAAAGTATCTTTAAACTTATTAAAGTGTCTCAAGATTTATATACATTCCACATACTCAATTTGAGAATATTATATCTAAAGGTTTTAAAACCTTAGCATCGTTAGGTCAATCAAAACTGCCACCATTATTGCCATGATGGTAGACATTTTTCTATTTTTTTTTAAGTTCTTTGAATTTTTATCATATTATTATCGTTATTATTGTTTTAATTCTCCTCTACATTTTGAGCTATTTTTAGTATGATCACTTTATTGAGCTCTGTGCATTTCTGGTTCTTTGCTTGAAAATCTAATGGTAATGGGTTACTTAATCATGGCAATATTTAGAGAACCCCCCATTAATTACCTACTTTTACAACAGAATTAAAAAAATCCAGTTTTCTGAAGGAACACATTTCATTTACTAGCATAAATAGGTCAATAAGTTTTTATCATTCTTTAATTGTCATTTTTAAATTCTATGAAGTAATTTAGGCTAAGAGATTTTGAATGGCTATATATCAGCTAGGATCAGCTATTTTTTTTAACAAATTTTTTTTAGTTTCTTTTTAGGTGAACTTAGAAAGATTAAGTTTACTACTTCTAGTATCTTTTCTTAGCAGCAAATTGCACGAAATCTTAGAAATAAAGTAGTTGTCATATGCATTTTTCATTTTTTCTATCATTTTAACTTGATGATAATTGTTTAAAAAAGAAGACTCCAGATCTTTTCTGATAGTAGTAACCTTTATCTTTAAAATATGAGTATGTGTGTCTCATTGCTTTTACAAATTCAAGTTAGATAAGAATTAATGTTCAAAATCAATGGTTCAAAAATTTTTATATTTTTTAAAACTACTTTACCTTAGACAAACTCATAATCTTTTTATATGTTTTTATATATTTTTTTTATAAATCAGCTGTTTATATTTTAAGTTTTGTCATAAAATATTTTTTGGCACTTAAAATATATGGCTATATAAAACTTAGCACCCCCTTATTTAAATTTTTTTTAAAAATTATTTTATTTAAAAATTCCAGTTAAAAAAAACTTCTGGAAAACGCAGTTTATAAAATCTTAGAAATAAAAACTTAAAATCTCTCAAAAATGGCAGCATGTATTTTTTTGGTCTTGGGTCAAGTTGATTCTTTTTGCTTTTCATTTAATTATACTATTGCAATAGTAAGATTTGATATTTATATCATGATATTATATAAGAAGTCTTCTTGCTTCAGTTTCCTTGTTTCAATTTTCTTGTTCATGTTAGCTATAAAAACAAATAGTGAACAGAGAGTTTGATCCTTAGACTTTTTATGGATGCAAAGGGAAGGTGTCTTGAGATTATAGCCTGCCATGTACTTTCTTGGTTAGTAATAAAATCCTTGTTTAATATGAAATGAGTGTTCTGAGACTCCTTGCTTGTATAAACTGTACCATAACTTATAAACCGTACCATATAAAGTTACTGTATAAACCATGTATATTTTTATAGTACATTTTTTTACTACAAGTTTTTATTTTTTATATATCACATGTTATATATATATTACATATTTCTTATTATTTGTTATATATCACATACTTTTATCTTTTATCTAAATAGCTAATAACAATGCATTTTGATTTTATTTAGGGGTGCAACATCAGTTGTTAAAATTGTTACACAAAAAGGAACAAATTTTCAATATGCTATGAAGCAGATGAAAAAAAATGTATGTTTAATTATTATTTTTGAGTTTTAATTAGGCAGATAAATTAAATAGTTTTCTTTAAATTTCTATGTTATATCTTTTACCTCTTCTATTTTGTAACACAAAAGATGTAAAAGTACCTGTCTACAAATATGCATTTTTGTTGTTAAATTGAAGAATTTTCTCTTGTTTTAAGATTGATAAGAAAATAATAAGAACTGAGATTGGAATTTTGTTGCGACTCTGTCATCCAAATATTGTAAGCATATTTTTCTGAATTTGTTGTTTGTTTTTTTGTATGTACACATATGTATACATGAATCTGTGAATCCATTTAAATTGTGCTTGTGTTGTTGCAAAACATATCAAGCTGTCAACACTAGACTGTAGTTAGTTAGTATGTATGTATGTATGTATGTATGTATGTATGTATGTATGTATGTATGTATGTATGTATGTATGTATGTATGTATGTATGTATGTATGTATGTTAGTATGTTTGTATCTATGTATGCGTACATGCATGGGTGTATGTGTGCAGAAGATATTTATAAATTTAAATATGTTTATTATAACAGATCAAACTAAAAGAGATATTTGAATCTCAGACACATCTGTTTCTCATTCTTGAATTGGTTACAGGTGGTGAACTTTTTGATAGGTTTGTTTTTTATTATTAAATTTTTACTGAGATAGAATGCACGGTAGATGATGCAATAGTAGATATCAGAATCATTCATTTAAAATGGGGATGATCATATTATTAAAACTTTATTTCAGCTTCAGTTACTGTTTTTTTAATTGCTACATTGGTTCTCTTGATTTAACACTCGGTGTATGTTTGCATTTGCCTGCAATAATCTAATTCTAATGGACAGAGAAATATAAAAAAAAATTTCCTTCAAAAAGTTCAAGATTGTTTGATTCTAATATTATGAAAACAAGCATTTATTTTGATCTGTGATCATTTACATCTGTGATTTGTGATCATTTCATCTGCGATCTGTGCATCTCTATTTTAGTTTTAAATTTTTAATTAAGATTGTTAAAAACAAGCTCATTTAAAAATTACAGCAATAAAACAAACATAATTTTTTTTTAGAATTGTTGAAAAAGGTTTCTATAGTGAGAGAGATGCTGCACTCTGTGTTAAACAACTCTGCGAGGCTGTTGGAGTAAGATTTCTAATTGAATAATAATAAAAGTAAAATAAATTTTTAATTAAGGAGAAATAATTCATTTTTTTTCTTCATTTAAAAGAGGTTTTCACTCCTTAGAGCATTAAAAAAACAGTCATTTATAAAATAATAATTTTAGATGTTTTATTTTGATTTAATACAGAGATGTTTGAATTCCTAATATTTTATACAAAACAATATTAATAGAAATAATAAATGTATGTAAATATATAAATAAATGTATTATCTTTATTCTAGTATCTTCATGAAAATGATATTGTTCATCGTGATCTAAAGGTGGGGTTTTTTTCAATAAGGATTTTTTATACATGTTGTTCATTAATTAATTTTTTTATTTAAGTATATTGTTATTAAGTATATTATAATCTCATTGATTCTAGTAGCCTCCTCGACCTCAGAAAGGTTACTCCATATAAAAATAAAAGATAAAAAAACATAATATTCTTAAGTTTTTAAATCTTTTTTTTCAGCCTGAAAATCTTTTATATGCAAACAAAGATGAAAATTCACCTTTAAAACTTGCAGATTTTGGACTTTCTAAAATGCTAACGACAACAAGCAGTACTATGCAAACTGTTTGTGGAACACCTGGCTATTGTGGTAAAAAAAATTTATAATTTTACTTTTAACTGTTTGCGGTACGCCTGAATATTCTGGTTAAACATTAAGAATGGTTTTTAAAGGTATTAGACACATGAAACAATAACCAGAGCTTTCAGCATTTGTAGTTTTATTTTAGATTTTAGACTTTCTGACCCTCAAGGATAACTCACAGAGTTGAGGAGTTTTTGTTGGCTTTTCTCAGGACATAGGCTGTCAGGACAGATTTAAAAACAAATAGGAACCATAAAAATTTCAAAGAGTCATGAAACATAGCAAATTAAAGTTTACAGGTTTGTCTCTTTGCTTCCACTGCAATTGTGTGAAGACATCTCTTTACTTCCAAATATGCTGAATGTAACAACAACTTAAGTTAATCAATTAACATATGCTCGCATTCATATACCAAAAAACACAAAAACCATGATGTCTTTAAAAAAAGTGTAAATGCATATGAGGATGAGTTAGTAATAGATCACTCAGTATCCAGGAACTAGATACAGAAATAAAAATAATCAACTGAATCCCAAATCCCTTGTGAAGAATAATTTTTAGATCATCTTTTAGTTCAATTTAAATTTTTCACTTTGTTAACTTTTAACTGGTTATATGCCACTTCCTTTTAGATTGACATAAAGAACCCTTCTTTGAACATTAGTCTAATAAGAATGGTTTTATAGTGAGTTTTATGTACTTTAATTTGTCTCCTTTACATTTTCCACAACATTGAAAATGTAAGAATACAGGCTGTTCTATTAACTCCACCTATATTGCTTGCAGTTGCACACCAACGATTTGATCTCTACTCCCATAATGCTTTAAAAAGTTGTTCATTTGTTTTGCTTGGTCAACTCCCTTTAAAGTGAGACTTGACTAAGCAATTAATGGCATTGCCATTGAAAAATGCAAAGATCATGATTTCATTGCGCGGAAAGTTTGCTTGGACTCATTATTTGATGCTTTGTTGTTATTGCTGCTGTCATTGTTGCTGTCATTGTTGTTGTTGTTGTTGTTGTTGTTGTTGTTGATGCTCAATGCTCTAAAGAATATTTGGCCCTTTGGTAATCTATTTCATAAGTTTGGCATCACAATGAAGTATGAGGTCTAAGACTTTAAGATGATTTTCATAGAATGGAAATCAGTTTATATATTTAAATGTATAGGTTTTAATAACAAAGTTTATTTTTGATTTTTCAAATTTTTTTTTACTGAAACACAGTTTTTAAATTTTAATTATGCATTATTTATTACAGCACCAGAGGTTTTGTTGGGCAAGGAATACAATTCAGCTGTTGATATGTGGGCTATAGGTGTTATTACATATATTATGTAAGTTAATTAAATTAAAATAAATTCTTTTTACCATTGGTATTGAGCCTCACCTGCTTTTTCATTTCTACATACACGCATCATACATACATACATACATACATACATACATACATACATACATACATACATACATACATACATACATACATACATACATACATACATACATACATACATACATACATACATACATACATACATACATACATACATACATACATACATATGTAAATACATTATCTCAATTTATTTTTCATATGGCTGTAAGTCTACTGACTTATAACCTTGTGATTAATAAATTAATATTATTACTAAAATAATACTTTTAATATGATTAATCAATTATTAATAAAAATACTGAAGATAAAAAAATCCTATGTTAATCTGGTCTTTAATTCACTCCTTATGTCAATCTGGTCTTTAATTTACTTCTTTCGTCAATCTGGTCTTTAATTTACTTCTTATGTCAATCTGATCTTTAATACGTTTTTAATGTCAATCTGATTTTTAAAGAAGCAAAATTGTATCATTGTAGCGTATTTTTTAGAACTATCTAAAAAATACACTACCGAATGCTTATAGAAATTACTATCTCCTGTTAAAAATTTTAAGTTATGTTAAAAGTTGAAGTTTAGGATTTTAATATTTCTGTTTTTATACTTTTGCAGGATAAAAATTGATAACAAATACATTCATTTTTATATTTCTAAGGAAAATTTTTTATCCTGTATAACACATAAGTTTTTAAATAATATAATACATAAAAAATTAATATAACAGTCAAAAAAATTGTTTTTAATGAAAAATACATTTTCTAAATTTAAGGTTATGTGGCTTTGAACCATTTTTTGATGAACGTGGTGACCAGGCTATGTTTCAAAAAATACTCAAATGTGATTATGAATTTGTTACACCGTGGTGGGATGATGTATCAATTAACGCTAAAGTATTTTATTATCTATTTAATATTGCAATAGTTATATTAGATATATATAATATGATATTAGTATTAGGAAAAAAATAGTTTTCTTATTGTTTCAATCTTGCTGTTCTTGTTAAATTTTATTTATTAATTTATGATGCATATTTAAAATATAACAAAAAAGTCCTCTAAAAGAAGTCAAGTTCTCAATCATATCACCTAGTGTAATTAGTCATAGAGACTCACCAAATGGGCCTATCCTTAATATTACTATTTTGTCCAACGCTAGGCATTCAGATTAATCTGTCAGTATTGTTGAGTCTTTACAACTATACCATAAAAAAGTTATTATTTCTTTGTTCAAATAAATCTAGTCAAAATATAGATCTTTTTTTTTTTTTTCTTTTTTTTTTTGTTATTCACCTCCTCAAGGCCGATAAAGCCACTACAGATGAGGAGGCTACTTAATAGTGGTTATAACCCTCTCTCAACTCTATAACTCCGAAACACGAACCTTGACAAACAAGGCCGCTGCGCGGAGAAACAAGTTAAGCGCGGTTCTACCAGGGACATGGTGGGGATCGAACTCCGAACCTTCCGCTTATGAAGCGAGCGCTTTACCGCTACACCACTACCGTATCTTCAAAATAGTTTCTTATTTTATATAACGCTAACTATTTTTAGTCGTTTTTTTCTTGCATTTTCCTTTTGTAATTTTTTGTTTTGTGTATGTATTTTATAGGAACATTACCAATGGAAAAAAAGTTATAGCACTAAACGATGGAAAAAAGGCAGAGTTCATTTTTACCTAATAACAAAATTTTCTTATAGGTTTCCTAATGTTAAAGGCGTAGCCATATTTCGGTATAATTAGCGTACCGTTTTGGTGACATCAAATTGTTTGTTTGTCCGAATATCGATCCCACAACCACTAGAGTTTTTAAGAAATTCTTTTGTTTCTGTGTAATGTTTGTCCGAATATCAATCCCAAAATGCTTTACGTTTTTGAAAAAAATTCTATTTTTAGACTTAGAGCGGTTCGCTATTAGACAATTTCTAAATATAAATAATAAAAAGTGATTTTAAACTTTATTTTATAATTATTATATGGTTTCTAATTTCAAAGTTAACTCTAAACTTCAAATAATAACCCTAAACTACTAATGTTTGACTCCGTTTTTTCCGACGTGATATGTAAATTGAACGAATTAAAAAAAATAATATTAATAATAAATTGATGCATATTTTTCTTACCGTACTGTAACGCAATGTCTTTTGACAACAAATTATTCGCCGAAATAGCTAAAACCGACGCTATTTTAACCTTTTTTTTTTTGGCCAACGAAACCCGTAGAAACTCGATTATAAAGTAATTAATTTGTTTGTTTGTGCGTCAAGATACTTTCAACATCTGCTATGATCTTTTTTTGTTATTCTAAATAAGATAGAGTGGATTATCATGTAAAATTTTAATTAGTTTTCCATTTTAAATGAGTTTTAGTTATTCTTAGGAAAAATTATGTTAATCTTTTTATTTTTTATACAATTTATGTTCATCCCTTTTTGTTTAAATTAAAAGAAAATCTTAAAATTTTTAATAAAATGTCTGTTCAACTCTATTAGTTTGAACTAAAAAAACAATGATGTTTTTCAGCGACAAAATTAAAAAAAAAAATTGTTTTTAAGATTTGTTTCTTTATCAAAGTAAATTTTACATCTTGAAAGGGTTATGATTTTAAACGTTTGAATTAAAAACAGTTTCTTTAAGTTGCAACTTTAGAAATTTTAAAACTTTTAAATCTTTTTTAGCTTTATAAAACTTTGAGTGATTTAGAATTGAATTAAATTAGAAAATGATATATTTTTGTTTTGTTTTCTATTTTTGTAGTTCATTCATACGTTACGTAAATTAATTTCTAAACAAACGCTAACGCTTATTAAGTAAACACAAATTAGTATAATTTTTAAAATATTCTTTGCGCATCAAATATTTAACAGTGTAATATTAATCTATATAAAATATCAATACCAAAATAAAATATAAAATCAAATATTTAATACAATAATAACGTTTCTATCTATAGTTTTTTGCTGTTGTTTTTTATTTTGAGTTAATAGTTATACACTGTAATAAAATTATCGTTAAGAATCACGGCTGTTAAAATTATTTAAAATTGATATCAATTTATTAATTCTTCTTGTCTGAAAGTTCATTTATTCGATTACCTCAAAATACATACATTAGTACGTCATAATATACTTTGTTAATTATGTTAAATTAACATAATAAACTAAGTACGGTGTTAACGTCGTTAATTCAACCAAGTACGCTCTGTTTATTATGTCATTACATAAATAAAAATAATGCTTTAAAACGTCTAAAACAAGACGTGTTTTAGACGTTTTAAAAAGTGTTCATATTTTTTAAACGTATTTTTCACGTCTTGTGCTCAGTGGGGTTGCTCCATCATTTTAACTAACGAAGTTGTAGACCACGATGTAGACATTCAACGACATTTGATATCATTAAGTTCTACATCAGTTTTTTGCCTGATCTCGGGATAGAAGTCTTGAAGTTTTGGATAAAAAATATAAAGATTTGATAGATAAATGATTTGAAACTGAATTTACAATTGAGTCAGCATCTTTTCTTTTAAATATTATTAATTTCTGGTTTTTAGAAAAAAAGTAGCTTTTTTATAAAATCTAACCTCAGCATTTTTTTAACAAATAAGTAAATTATAGAGAAATTATATTTTAGATGCATTGACAACGCTTTTATAATCTGGACAAAACTTGTAATGTTTTTAAATTAAATTAAATGTCTCAATTGGTGTTATGATTTTAATAAATGAAAATCATAACAGAATTTTTTAATAAATGGTAACACTGTAAATAATTTTTTAAACCTACACCTTAAATAATTTTTAAGACAGCAATTATTAAAAACTACAAAAAAACCCAGATATTTTTTAAAGAAGCTAACACTCATGACAACTTAAACTATGTCATCATCCTTTTACATTAAAAATAATATTTTTTTACAATTTTATACAGAATTATAAAAATAATAGGCTGTCATAAAATTACATTAAAAAAAACTTAAGCTCTGACTAAAAAATCTATGACTAAAAATACCCTAACTTTGTTATTGAAAATTCACAAAACTTTAATAACTATAACCACATAAAAACGTATAGAAATATTTCCCTGTAAGTTTTTAGATGTGTGCTTTAATTTTTCAAATATGTAAAAAAAAGAAGAATAATGAAAAAAATGATTGCTGCCCCAAACCAAACCCTCAATCAATGTATGTACTGAAGTCAATATATATATACATTGTACAGGGTTCAGTACATAACATTAGTTTTGTGGTGCAACACAGATCAGACGATCATAAAAAAGACCAAAAACTACAAAGTTTTCATACTGAATTTTTTTTTACAGAAAAGAACTATGAGTTCATTGACTTGTAATGCTAACACAAATTCTGCTGCTGATTTGATCTCACATTGACTAGATTTGATTCCCAGCATTGCAGTTTGTTATACAGTAGCTCCATTTTTGTCAATCACTCCTTTACCATGCATTGCTGCCAAGAAATGCCAAAAGAATTTTTTCTTGATATGTATTTCTAACACAATCATTGCAGCCATAATGCTTTTGTTTTTAAACTGAGAAATGGCATTGTCACTGAACATTTGTACTTCGATTAGGAATAAAGTGAAGAATTTTGTTGGTGTACGAATTAAATGAAGGCTTTGTATGAACAGTTGAATCAGAAACTATAGCAAATGTTTTTAACTCAACATCCATAACTGCAAGGGTCATGATTGAAGTTTGGTTTTGACCAAATTGATCCACTTGCGGTTCATTTTGATAGAAACACTTAGCGTTTTGAACATTGTTGATTGATTTTTCTTTAGAAATGTGCGTTTAACAAATTTATCATGCATCAATGATATGGATAAGTTATATCATTGATGAACACCACCATTATGCAGAAATTTTGTTACTAATTTCACATTGCCTGGTCAAAAAGTTTGTTGAGTCCAATTTTGATGTGCTGATTCTTTTCCTTGAATAACTCTAAAGTTTCTTTTAAAGCATAAAATCAAAGATGTATTGGAATATTGTTTGTTTTTCTGTCAGGCGATTGAATTTGAATGAAACCTTTTTTTCTGGGTGATGTTTTTGAAATTTCATCTTCATTATAAAAGTTTATAACTGTTAAAACATCACTTTCAGAAAGTTCATGCAGTTTTGAACATGCTGGAGGTAGATTTTCTTAACAAACAAAACTATTTGAAAGAATACAGGTTTTTTTTAAAAGATGAGCTCAGTCTTTCTGATTGATTTATAAGTTTTTTTTTAGAGCGGCTTTACTCTTTTACAACTCTTTGTTTTGCTTTTGCAAAATATTTTGCAGAATAAGCTGCTTTTTAAGAATCAGCTTTCAACTTTTCTCTGTGTCTCTTAGACCTCTTGACGCATTTCTTTCTTTCTTCAAGACTTCAAGAAACAGCTTGATGTTCTGGATAATTTTTTGTACTTCTAATTTTGATTCCATTTCTTAAAAGTGTTTTTTAAGAAAATTCAAATAATAAATATTTTACAAATACTGATAGCACTTCACAATATTGAAATACAAAATTTATTAAAATACAATTTATTTTGGTACAAGTTTCTAGAAATATGTACATGTAACCAACCATGCATTAGGTTGTAGTTTTTTACATTTATAACCTTAGTAAAAGTTTTTTTTAGGACTTGGTAAAAATGTTACTTGTACTTGATCCAAAAAAAAGGTTAACTGCAAAAGAGGCATTGGCTCACCCGTGGGTACAGGTAACTGTTGAGTTTTCTTTTAAATCAAATTTATTTTAGTGATTTGAGTGTGGAATGTATACGGTGTAACATATATGTATGTATGTATGTATGTATGTATGTATGTATGTATGTATGTATGTATGTATGTATGTATGTATGTATGTATGTATGTAGCTTATATGTATGTTTATGACATATATATTATAATAATATAATAATATAGACATCATAAAATACAAATATATTAGTACATAATTATGTGTAACATACAAGCATATCTTAAAAACTATTATTTCTATAATTAAGATTAAAAACTGTATGAAATTGCCACCAACTTGTCTAACTGAAATGCAAGTGCAATTATTTACAATTGTCACTCCTATTTTAATTGCAGTATCTGAAGGTACTACTATTCTAAGTGCGGAAAAAAGTGTGAGCATTAGATTAGTTTATCTGTGCATTACAACTTTGAAAAATTGCCTTTGCTCAATGGATAAAAGAGAAATATGTAAATTTGTTGATGATCTTACTACACAATTGGAAATTAGGTTTGAATTTAATGAAGATGTTTCCTATCACTACCTTCTTAGACCCTAAATTTAAATCAGCAATCTTTACCTTGGCAGAGATGCAAACTCTGGAATCTTACTTAAGGTGCCCTTACAGAAAATTTTCATGGAAAACCCATGGAAAAACCATAGGTATTTGGAACACGTTCTCATGAAAAACCCATGAGTTAACCATGATAAACCCATGAGTTTTCCATGGAAAATCCATGAGTTTTCCATGAAAACGTGTCCCAAATACCCATGGAAATTCCATGATTTACCATTCATGGAAAAACTATGGAATTTCCATACATATTAGGAACACCTTTCCAAGGAAAAGTCATGAATTTTTCATGGTAAAATAGCATGTTTTGTTTTCAAGTTTTTTTGATCTAATGTTATTTGAATTGTCATATTAAACCATAAAAATAAGTTTTATCATGCAACTTGCAAATATTATTGAGTTCTTTTAATCTATGGGATTCCTTTCGCGAAATAAAATAAATAAACAAAATAAACTTTAAATCTTGTTGAATCCAACAATTCTTTGAAAAATAATAGCTATATTGCACCTAAAACATTAAAACTTGGCTTCCTCACAATATTTAATGCAAGCATATGTATAACATACTGAAAATAAATAAAATACATAGGGATAAACAATTGAAATAGATTAAGAAAACACCTTTTACAGAAAATATAACAGTTTACATGTTTATTATTTTATATTAACTATTTGATAAAAAAAGTATATATAGAAATTAGTATATATAAATTTGATAATTAATAGTAATCAGTATATATAAATTTGATAATTAATAACTTCAACTTTCAATAAATTAAAAAGAATTATCAGTACATCATATTCAATCCAAAAAAACATCAAGCTTATTTATAAGTGCAATTGCTGCACCGCCAACTGTATCTGTAGAACCAGGTAGACATGAAACAAAGTACCATTCACATTTTGATACTCATTATTGTTTTCATCACATTTAGTCTCATTGTCCATTTCATCAATCTAGATAATACATCATACAACTATTATATACATGCTAACTAATGTTCTTTATTTACTAATTCATTTTACTAATAGTTATTATCTATTATAGCTTACTTTATAATTACGCATTATACACATTTGTAAATGTTGCCAAATGTTGGATAACATTTATATAAAAAAAAGTAGCAATAAATATATCATCATTTATAAATAACAATTATAAGATTATTACCTCTTTTTTGCCCAAACTATCTGCATGATGTACAACATTGTTTATATTTCCAGTCAAACATTCCTGCCTATAATGTAACTTGAATAAAATGATAAAATTAAAATAAAAAGATTTATTCAAACTAATACATATATATATGTTACCTGCATTTTAGTACATTTATATAGAACAAGGCAACAACAAATATTGTATGTCTTATTTATTTTTTTAATTAAAAAAAACTTACTTCTTCATCTGAGCTATCTGCATAATGTACAACATCATTTAAAAACCTGTTTTCTTCCTGTCCTTGCCATCTTTATGTATATATTATAAAACATGGAACTTGTTAATGTACGGCTAAGTAAATAAATTAAAAATTTATGTTGCCAGTCAAACCTGCCTACTGATAATGCAGTAATTTAAATGAAATGATAAAGTTAAAATAAAATGATTTATGCACATATATAAATGTTACCTGCATGTTAGTAACATATATAGAACAAGGCAGCAACAAATATAGTATTACTTATAAATTGTAATTTTAAATAAAAACTTACTTCTGCATGATGTACAACATTATTTATATTGCCAGTCAAACTTACCTGCTGATAATGCAGTAATTTAAATAAAATGATAAAGTTAAAATGAAAGCTTATGCACATACTATTAAATTCAAAAATTAATATTTTTTTTTACTATTAAAACATAACAAATATAACAATATGTAATTTATTAATATAACAAATATAATACATATAAAATATAACAAATATAATAAATATGTAATTTATTAAGTATAGTAATGTAAAAACATAATAAATATTAAAGAGTGTGCATAAATTAATTTATTTTTACTAACAACAAGCACTTCACATTAATTAAATATAAACAAATAAAAATAATTGTGTTATAATAAATAATAGTGTATTATTTATAAACATTGCTTTTATATGCTTATATTTAACTGTGAAGTAAAATCTTGTGCATTAATTAACTTCCCTTTCTGATATTTTTAAAACATTTTCACAGTTTTCCTTCTCCAACTAAGTTGTTCTTGGAACATCCTTACAAGTTGAATCCCAAGATTACGTTTATATCTTTTCTGGTTAATTCAAACTTAATTCATCATTTTTTTTAGACAGCTTTTAAACTATTTAAAAAAATATTAAATGCATATAAAAACTGATAATCTTATAAACTATATTATTTTATTGAAATTCTATGGGATTTCAATTTTCATGGAAATTCACCCATGGAAATTCTATGGGTTTCCGTTTTTCCATGGGAAAACCATGGTTTACTCATGGAATTCCATGGGTTTTCCATGGAATACCCATGGAATATTTCCGTAAGGGTGTTACATCACCAAAAAAAGTGAATATTAAAATAAAATTAAAAAAAAAAATCTTATTTATTAGAAAATATTTTTAAATTTTAGTTTTTTTAAAAAAGTTTTACATTTGTTTTCTATTTTTGTGATTTTAAATTTTTAGTTATATATATAAACAAATGAGTCTTTAGCAACACTTTAGTTACAATCAAGTTTTTACTATTATAACGAGAATAATAATAAACTTTAAACTCCTAAAGTTATTTTTAATGACTCTTTCTGTTGTCCAGAATGTAGCTCAATTGATGTTAGTTTAGTTGACTACCTTTCAACTAGAATGGAATACGTAGCTTTTTATAGATAGTTTATTTTTTAAATGGTTTTTATGACATTTTGAATTTTTCTTCTTTTTTCTTCATTTCAAACATAATAACTCAGCTAAAAACTCATTAATCTACTTAAAAATTTCAATAAATGTTCCTAATAGTATTCTCTAGAGGTTAAGCAAATCAGTTTTTTATCTTGTTGTTCATTTATATGACTGATTTACTAAATTGCAAAATAAAAATCAAAAAAATAACAAATTTTCACAAAATATTAAATTGAACAAACTTTTATATTTTTTTATGATTATATAATGTAAATAATAGTTTGTTTGCAAATAAAATCAATTAAGTTTATTTTTCCGAAAAAATTTTTTTTTGGTAATGAACCACCTTCAAAGTATCTGAAAAAAAGCACATTTTAAATATTTCTATGATTCCTAATGAAATTCAACTCAAGGGAATGAATTTCTCAACTGTAACAAATGGAATTTTAAATAAAATGTTTGAACATGTTTCTAAAAATTCTACCCTACCAGATAGAAGAACTTTAGATTAAAGTTTGAAATTACTGCATATACCGAAGAAAAAACATTAGGACTTTCAGATTGTCCTGTTCTCTACTGAAAGAACAAACATAACATTTTACCTTTACTATCCAAAGTTGCACTTTCATCGTTCATCAGAAAGAGTTAACTCTGTGGGAGAAGAAGTAATTGAAAGTAAACGTAATAGCCTTTCTGAGCAAAATGCAAAACAGTTAATTTGGGCTAAAAGTAAAAAAAAAAGCTCATTCAAATAACATTCTAGTTGTGTAATTGTATATTGTAAGAATATAGAGATAAAAAAAACTTTTATTCAGATTTTCTTAAACTAGTGATTTAACTCAGTTTTTTTGCTAAAAACAAAAAATATTTTTGACAGTGTTCATTTGAAAACAAGACACTCATTTTGGACATCTGTGATTTTTCCTTTGTAAATACATCAACTCATAAACTTTACTAACTTTTAACCTTTTAGGGCAATTTTTTAGTTAAATGTAGATGGCAACATACCACAACATACAACCACAACTTACTTAGAGTATGTGATCCCCTACCCAAATCCCCCCCCCCCCCTCCTTCCTCTTATTAAAAAATTTCAATAAAATCCATAAACTTGTGAAATTTTTTTTTAATTTTATAAAAATTACTATTGCAACTTTATCTCTTTTCCAACCCCATTTATTTATTATACTGACTGTAATCCATCACTTTGTATGGAGTGTGTAAAAGCCAGACAAACACCTCGATTGAGAACAAAACTTTAATAAAAATAAATGCTTATTTATACTTTTAAAAGTATCAAATATATTTTTCAGTATAATTTTAACTTTTCAATATAGTTAGCAATAAGATCAAATGTCTTATTTTGTTCAGAAATTACTTAGCTTCAATAAGTCTTTGAATTTTTTCACAAGAAAGGGGCAACAGAGATATGTAGGCTTGTTTCTGTTTATCAGGCACTTTAAATTTTGATCTAGACATATGGTGTGTAACACACATAAAACAAGTCATTTCCAGTTTTCCCTACATAATTAAATAATTAACATATATAATAAACTTACAACTAGCCTTAAATATTTCAATTTCTCTAGGTAAATATATCTTAAATAGACAAACAACCAAAAAGTTTGATTTTGCAAAACTCTGCAAAAAAAACATTTCCATCCTAAAAGTGAAAGTGCATTTGTGATTTGTCATCATAAAAGTCACAAAAATTGTCAACTTATTTTGAAAATTTCTCAAGAAACAGCATAGAAATAAGGTTTTGCTTATCCTTGACTGCAGAAAAGATGGAACAGTCTACTTTCAATGATTCAACAGTTTATTAAAGTTAAAGATTCAATCAGAAAAGTTTTGAAAGACATCTCTCCATATTTAATTTGTAGCGATGAAGTAAACATTTTATACAAGATTGTTGCTGTTCTTAAACCAATCAAATTGGCAACAGAATGCTGACAGGATACAACTCTTCATACTACTAAGGGAATTTAAAGTTTCTTGTGAGCAGACTGAAACAACAAAGTTCAAATCTTTGCATTGCAGTAAAGAATGCAATTTTGAGACGTTTTGAAGAGAGAAAGCGGAGCAAATGTTTATCAAACATTAAAGAACATGAATTTTTAAAAATGTCTTTGAAATCTGTACTTTAAAAGACTGCAAAAATTTACTGTTTTTGTTTTTCCAATACAATGATTTAGAACTTATTCAAAAAGTATGTGGCTCAGAAAATCTTTGCAAAAATCCACTTTTACTTAAAGATAAACTTGAGGAAGCTTTTCAGCATGTTCTAAAAGCAACGCCACAAATAAAATGACGAATTCAAGCCATTTCCAAAAAATATTGGTCTATGAAGCTACTGGAAAGAGAACTGCCAATATTGAACTTTTGTTCAATGCACTTGAGACTATTCCACCAACAAGTATTGAGCATGAACAAACCTTTTCTGCTGCTGGATTATTTTTGATAAATATTTGATCCAGAATGATTGACCATTTACTTTATACACTTTGTTTCCTCGAAGCTCATTTTTTATCAATATAACAATTATTAATTAAGGTATTAGATTCAAAGCTTTTGAAGACATTTTTATTTTAATTTGTCAATTTTCACTTTAATTTGGCACACAAAACTTAGACCTCCCAAAACAAATCCAAAATCAGTTTATGATGAAGTAATTATACATAAAATAAAAATATGTAAAACAAATTTCATTTATATTGTGAAAACTGCACGTAAAATGCACTATTTTGGAAAACTTTTTCCCTTTTTTAAGCCCCAACCAGGATATCAAAAAGATTGAGAGCACAATCATAATGTCCTTCAATATGTTAGGTGAAGAAGTGCAAGCACTTTGGGATGACAAGTTTATTATTGAGTAGATTCCATTAAATTTGAAAATAAAAGATTCTATTCTAATATTTACCTTTGATAAATTTATTACAGGGTGACCAGAAAGTTCTGGCAGATAGTAAAATTGCCAACTAAAAACAACTAAATTTAAAAAAGGCGAATAAGTATAAAAATAAACTTTATTCTAACAACTAACAATCACATTACAACTTTAGATTTTGAAATAACCGCCTTTAGCTTTGATATAGGCCCTAAGTCTCTTGGGGAAATCATTGACTGCGGCGCGCAGGTATTCTGGAGAAAGATTATTCCATTCCTTCTCAAGTGCTCGGCACAAAGAGTCCAAATTTCTATGAGGGATAGAACATGTCTTGGTCTTAAAAACTGACCGCACGGAATAATCCAACGGGTTGAACTATGGCGAGTAGTGAGGCCACTCTTGGGCGTTGATAAAATCCGGAAAATTGTTTTTGACTACCCTTGAACAATTTTTGCCTTGTAGGCAGGAGCTGAATCCTGTTGAAATGTCCAGTGCTTTGTACCAAAGTGTGATTAGGACCATGGAAGTACTTCTTTTATAAGGACATCATTTAAATAGTTTTGACTGTTAATTTTAACTCCAGAATCCACAAAAAACTAACGGAGTTTTGCCATCCAAAGTTATTCCCCCAAAAACCATAACGGATTGCGGATGTCCTAGAAGCAATTCTACCCTTCATGTTTGCATCACTGATACTTCTGGACAATATCCGATTATTTTGATGGTTTAAGAAAGCTTCAACATTGAATAAACATTTATCAGTGAAAACAATTCCTGAGTGGCCGAAGAAAAAGCTTGCATCTTTCCATTTTTACTTTCTTCATATTGTCTGTGAGAAGATGAGCTTTTTGGATCTTGTATGGGATAAGTTTTAGCTTATCCTTGCATATTTTTCGCAGGGATTCATGACCTATTTGCAAATCATTTGCCATTTTTCTCATCGACCTCCTTGGATTTCAACAAATTCTATCACACACTTTTTTGATAATAATTTTGCTACTTGATGTCAGTGGTTATCCACTTCTAGGCTTGTCTTGGGTGCTGCCTGTCTCCTTTAAACGTTTCAATTTGTTATAGACAGTTCTTCGAGGAAAGTCTTTTTTGCTATCTCTGCTCCAGTACATCCACTAAAGAACAAATGCTCTATAGAAACTCGATAGCCTTTTGTGACTTTCATACTAAAAATAAAATAGATTTAAATTAAAAAAATGCTTGAATACGATTAAGAATTGACATAGGAATGAAATGGAAACAAAAATATTGACAAATAATACATTTTCTTAAGTCTAATAAACTAATAAAAATGAGTGCCAGAACTTTCTTGTTACCCTGTACATTTAATTTTTTTTGTCGAAATTATTTTATTACCAATTGCATGGGAAATTGGATGAAAAAGGTTTTAAATAATGAACTACCAACTTACTTACTCAGTTTAAAAAAAAAAATTAAAATTTTTCCATATTCGTATATTTCATATACTTTAACATAAATCATATAAAAACGTAACTTTGATGTTAATTCTTTAACATTTGTTCTTAATTAATATTTAAATTGCAGGTTAACTTATAATAATTTTTAATTTCGTCCGCATGCGGGAGGAAAATATTTCTGCCTTCAATTTGGTGGCCGCAGCCAGCTGGGATGCAGAAGCCACGGAAACGGTATCCCTTTGCCCCCAAAATTTCATTTGAAGCTTTTGCCTCCTTTTTGGCATTGGTCTGCAAAACAAAACTCTGGCGGCGGCCGCCAATAGAAAGGCGGTAGATTGAACGTTTTGCCCAAAAATATTTATTCTGAGGCCACCGACAACGGCTTCCGTCTCCAGAATAAGTTGGCCTTTCGGCAGAAAGTTGCTTTGCTGCCGGACGACATTATCAACTCTGATTTCACTGTTTTTTCTTTAATGCAACTATAATGATTGCAATCCTTGAAAACTGCAGCTAAGATCTTTGATGAATTGACTTTTTTTTACGTTATAATGTTTGATTTACCAGTATGCACGAAGGTTTTTGACTTAATTTGCGTTTATTTTTAGGGAAAAGGTGCAAACATAATTCATATGGAAAAAGCTCAAGATAAATTACGAGAGTTTAATGCAAGGCGAAAGATAAAAGCAGGTGCCCATGCTGTTATAGCTGTTACAGATCTTTTAAGGAAATTGAACGCTAACAAAAAATAGTAAACGTTCGCTTTGCTATGCTGTGATATACTTTTATATTTGCTTTGCTGTTTAAAAATCTATCTAATCGTTTTGTTGATAATATTTTTTTATTTATGATATGCAATTAATTAAAAATCACTTTGTCAATTCAACATCAACATACACAATGATATATATTGATGTATATTTAACGATATAGTTATATATATATATATATATATATATATATATATATATATATATATATATATATATATATATATATATATATATATATATATATATATATATATATATATATATATTTATATATTTATATATATACAAAAGATATATTTATATATATATAAAATATATATTAATATATATATATATATATATATATATATATATATGTTATATATATATATATATATATATATATTATATATATATATATATATATATATATATATATATATATATATATATATATATATATATATATATATATATATATATATATATATATATATATATATATATTACTTTGGTTTTTATTTTTAAGCCATAAAACTCACTTCTTTTTTAAATTTAAAATTTGAAGTTTCATATAAATGTTTTTTTTAACTGAGTGAAATCTTTTTTTTTTTCTTATCAAGAGAATCTCATTTGTAAAATGTGCATGAAGATTTTATGCTCTTGTTAACAGAATCTAAAAGCAACAAAAAGTGTTTTAAAATCAAATTCTATTACTTTCATTCTTAGGAATTTTTTAATATATTTTTTTTTAATTTAGGCGATTTGTTTATTTTTGACAAGTTTTGTTAAAAACGTTTAAAGAATTATTTCAGTTGTATTAGCGGTTTTTGTTTCTTTTTGTTGCTTTTTCAACAAAATTTTTGTGTTAAGTACACACTAAAAAAAGAATGTAGGAGTTTCTACTTTAGGGTAGTATATGTGATATACTATTGTAGTATATGTGATATATATATATTGTAAGGTATAGTTTTATACCTTTTGAGGCATAAAATTATACATTATTATTAAAAATAATGATTTTTCATACAATTTAAACACTTACACTTCAAAGGTATAATTTTCTACCTTAGTAAGGTTTAGGTGTAATTTTCTACGTTAGAAGATGCACCTTTCTAAAGGTATATCACATATTCTACCCTAAGGTAAAAATTTCTACCTTTTTTCAGTTGTTTAATATATCTTGCAGGAGTACTGTCTGTTTAACAGCACAGTCTGCTCACACACAATCCTTTGCTACGTCAGCTCGTCTTTTTTGTAAAATAATTACCTTTTTTTACTAATATTAAATTACAACATTTATTTTAAAATAATTATTTAAAAATTTGAAGAAAAACAATTATAAATCATTTTTAACATTTTTTTTATTTTACAGCAAAAAAATTTCAAAAACTCTAATATAATTTTTAAAAAATCTTAAAAAAAGATTTAAAAAGTTTAAGACTAGTAACGAAGTTGATTTTGTTAAAGCATACATTCCATAAATAACTTTAGAAAATTGTTTTTTAAAATTCAAATTAAAAGATTTTTACAAGGCAAGACTCTCTTACGTTTATTTCTTATAAAGAGAGTTTATAAAGTCCTTCTAAAATTAATTCTTTTAGAAAAATTTCTTGTAAATAACTATTTTAATCTTATTATGACAGTTTTACTATGTAATGTTCACAATGTTTCAACTCGCTGTATTGAAATAACTATTTCACAGTAGTGAGGAAAAAACAGCAGTGGCAAAAAGAACTCCTACAGGAAGTGTCAAAAATAGTTTAAGAGGTTGCTAAAAAGGTCAAAAACAAATACAATGGCTATTTATAAAATATTTATGAAAATAAAAAATGGCTGCTGATAAGCCAACAAATAAACTAGATTTAATAGTATGAGACAATCTAGATTTAGCAATCAACATTGAATAAGATGCTCCACTTAGTCAAATTGCTAAAAGCCATCTTAAAATGGGAAGCTAACCTGTTTAATTCATGTGGCAAAAAGTTCAACAGTAAGAGATTTAATTTTCGAAAAGGAAATGAATCTCATGTTTAATAAAATAAATTGAGTTGATTGTGGAGAACGGAATAAAAATACGTAATTTCTCATCGAACAGTCATAGTAGTAGGATAATTTTCAATTAAATATCGCGTATATATCATAATTTAAAGTAATCCATCACATTCAACTTAAAAAAAAAAACTAACCAATTTGTCACAATTACTCATTGGGATGCAAATAAAGATAAAAGTTTAAAAAAAATTCGTAAAGCGTTTTTTAAAACGACTTTTTGTTTTTAAAACGATTAAACCGATAACTAAGTTATAGGTTTGCAACGTTCTATTGCTCTATAATTTATAGGGGGAAGCAAAGATAAAGTTGCAACAAGTACTCTCACGAGCCTTATACAAGTGGAAAGAGTATAAAAGGGGATGGAAATTTTATTCCAGATCTAATAAACAGGGGGTCTTAATAAAAGAGTGGGTGAGAATTTTTTTACAGAACACGAATAAAACAATTTAATTCAAGTAAAAACAAGTACTCTCGCATGCCTTATACAAGGGGGGAGGAGAGAGAATAAAAGGGAGGATGGAAATTTTAGTCCAGATCTAAAAAACAGGAGGATCTTAATAAAAGGGTGGGTGAAATTTTTTTTAAAGAACACGAATAAAACAGTTTAATTCTAGTGTGGCTTGCGTTTAAATGCGCATTTTTTAACATCTGTTTCATTATAATTTAATAGAATTTATTTTGCTTTCATTAGTAAACAATAAATTCTATTAGTGCACAGTGGGACAGAGTATGCCAAAATACCGAAAAATCATGGTTGGCACTGCATGCTGAAAATTTATCATAATGATAAAAAACATGTTCATTAGAGGAAATAACCAGTTAAAAAAACATTTAATATTTATTAAAATGTTTTTTTATGTGGTTATTTTTACTTGAACTTGTCATGTATTTCAAAACTCAATTTTGCATTTTTTTAGTTATAAACTTTCTTACGTTACTATTGTTTTAAACTAATTTTATTAGGTATCATTTTAAAATATATTATTTAAATTAAAATTGTTTTTTTCGCTCAGACTTTTCAAAACAATTTAACGTAAGTATAATCCGTAGTTTTTATCTATCAGTGACGGAAGTTTGCAAAATATTTTTTTCAACTATTAGCCTAATAGTAATAGTTAGTAGAAAAAAAAAATTGGAAACTGTAACTGCATCTAATAGTATTAGGTATGAGATAAAACCATCTTCTAATATTAAACATTTGATTACGTAAATCTAATGCTCAATGTATGCAAATATTTTATTATTCATAAATATTTTGCAACTTTTTCTAATATTTTGTAATGATTTTTTAACTACAAATCAATTATGCAAGTGTGTAAATACAATAATAGAATAAATTTTTTTTATTTACCAATGGTTTCAATAAAATATTTTTTCATTGAAATAAATTGTCTGGTCGACCACAAAATCTTTTGGCAAGTGGTATCCTTGAGCTCCCAATGCCGCTCTTAAACGTTGACTTTTTGCCAGTACTCGAATTGGTAATCCATCAATGGCGACTAACTCGGACAAGACAACTGCCAAGGAATCTTTTTGGGTCACGAAGAAGTGATCAATTTTTCCAACTTTTTTTTCAACTTTGGCTGATACTTGTTTCATAGCATCGGCCTCGATATGATGCATTAATTTGAGATGAGATCTCATACCACTGGTAGATCCACCTTTGCACTTAATTTCTTTGCTACAAGTTTTGCACTTCGCCAGCTGCAGATCCTTGTAAGAAGTGCTTCCATACCTCGGAATTATTGTTTCCTGCAACGAAGGTCATCTTCGTGTTTATTGCTTTTTCATCAAAGAACTGCTTTCTCTCACTGTGTTGCGTCTTTTAGGAGTTGCCAAATTAAAATAAAAGCAAAATACCAAATTATTTAATTAACAAAATATCATTTTTAAAACCGCGGTAATAGATTGAGAAAAAACCAGTAACGGTAATTTTTGGGAATAAAAATTACCGGCAAAAACCGGTTTCTCATTACCGGTTTCCATGCTCTAGTTCGCACATTCCTCAATATTTTTTAATCAAATGAAAATCCTCGATATATGTAAACTAAACATATGTAAAAATTTATTTTTTCTTTATATGTGAAAGTATGATTCCTTTAATTTTTAAAGACCTTTTTATTTTGAAATCATTAAGCAAGTTTATCATGAGGAATAATAATTACTTAAATGAACAACTCTGTCGAACAAAGTTCAATCGATTTTGTATCACTTATCGTGCAGCTCATCTCTGAAACAAAATTATTTTGCCTAACTTCGGCTTACCGCTTACTAATTCTGTTTTTAAAAATAAATTAAATCTCTATTATAAATATCTTAGAATATTTTTAATTTATCTTGTGATAAAATATATATTTTATTGTCATGTATGTTCAAGTTTTGTTTTATAGAGTAAAACCGGGTCAAACCGCACACAATATCATTCTGCACACTCGAAATTATCAAATAAAAACTAAACGGATATGGTTAAGAAAAAAATAGAAAAAGATTCATATACAGAATTATCTATTCTATTTGAATTGATAAAATTATATGCCGATTCAACTCCATTTTTTTATTTATTTATACAACTTTAACTGGGAGTCAATATTTTTTTATTGTTGCGAACAAAATGGCGCTTGAACCGAAATTGATATAAAAATAATTTTAGCACTATTTTGTTGGAAATTTAATTTTAATTCTGATAGTATAATTTTTATGGAGGTAGAACAAAAAGTTAAATGAAAAATCAAAAAAGTAAAAAAAACTCTTTTTTCTGATATAACCGCACACTCGATTAATTACTTAGTTAAGTTTTTCGCAAGTGACTAAGCACCTATCTTTACCTAATTAACTTAATGTTAATTCCGGTTTAACTATGAATGAAATATAATATTATTTGTTAATATAATAGACTCTTATTTATTAAAAATCAATTATTATATTATTTCTCAATATAATCATCACTCACTCAATTCAATTTAACTTACTCACTTTAACATGTCAACTAAAAAAACAAAAGCATACAAGGAAGACAATATACTAGCTACATTAACTGGTATAAAAGAAAATAAAACATCACTGAGAAAAGCTGCATTCAAACATGGCAATTTAGTGTCAACGCTCAAAGATCGCAAAAGTAACAACAACAAAACCTTCCATGACTCAGGTACAACAACGGTACTCTCAAATGAAACAGAAAGGTTGATGGTGCATGCGTTCTAATTACTTGGTGTCTGGAGCTATAGTTAAACCCGAAATGAAAATCTACAACTTGTATGTGGCTACCTTAAAAGCGAAGATCAAATGCACTTATTCAAAAATGGCAAGCCTGATAAAGACTGGTTTTATTCCTTTATAAAAAGATGGTCAAAAGAAATTTCAACAAGAAAAGCGGATAACTAAGCATCTAAATGAGCCGCTTCTTGTACGCCAGAAATAATTGAAAGTTATTTTGAATGCATCGTCAAGCAATATCAAAGGACTGGTATAACTTCTGGGTCGCATATTTGGAATTGTGATGAAACAGGTTTTTCGGGTGATCAAGGCAAAGCAACCGTAGTGTGTCGAAAAGGGACAAGACGTGCATTTAAACTTACTGGCAACAATGAAATAATTCATTATACTGTAAACAATTGCTGCAACGCTGATGGGCATTTTGCACCACCATTTGTGATATACAAAGCCAAAAGAAACTTTCGTCCTGACTGGGTAAGAGGTGGTCCGGCTGACACCAAATATTCAATTTTAAAATCAGGTTAGATGGAGCACAATACGTTTATTGAATGATTTAAAGAAGTACTTATACCCGAAACTGAGAAAATTGGTGGTATTCGTATTTTATTATTAGATAGGCATACAACTCACATAATTTTTGAAGTTGTATTGCTGTGCAAAAAACACAATATAATCTTGATTTGTCTACCAGAGCATTCTTCACATATTCTACAACCATTGGATAAAGGCGTCTGTTGTCATATCAAACAAGCTTGGAAAGAAATTCTTACAAAGAGTTACAAAGACTCAAAATGTAAGAATTTAGATATACAAAACTTTCCACCGTTCCTCAAACTGCTGTACGAGAGTGGTAGATGTTTTACACGCTTGCATGCAATCGCTGGTTTCCAATACACTGGCTTATTTCCACTTAATAAAAACAACATAAATCATAAGGCATTAGCAATCACACAAACGTTTAATCTACCTTCATCAACCTTAGCAGCCTCAGCAGTACCTACACCATCTTACTCAGACACAGCTTCATCATCTTCAACAGCCGCCGCAGCACCTACTCCAACTACACACCGATTACCATCTTTCTCAACTACACCAGCTTCAAGTTTTGATAGGTATCAAGCATTTGTTGAGCGTTACAAAAACAGTATCTAGATAGAGTCAAAGCAGTTTTTTCAAGCCAGAAATCAATCGCTAAGAAACCGAAGCAGTGCAACATAACAAAACTTTGCGGAAAATGTATTACTGAAGAAAATGGATCGAGTTCCTCAAACAAAAAGATGAAAAAAAAGCAACAAAGAAAGCCGTGAAAGTGGCTAAACTTAACGCAAAGCGTAGGCTCTCCATGCCAAGTACTCAAATGCCTGAGCATAACAATGCTGAGCAACCTCAGCAAATCAATAATAAAGAACAAGTACCAGCAGCCAAACGAATAAAAGTTGCAAAATGTCAAAAGTGTAGAGTACAGTAACACACAGAAATGTTTGCGAGAATTCCATGTGTCGGGTTCGGTTGTACAAAGAAACATGTTTACCAAAGAAATATGTAGTTGGAACTAAATTTTTTTGTTGCAAAAAATGTAAAAACTTTAATATAGTTTCTTAAATATAAGTTGTGTTAAAAAAAAAATATTAAAAAAAAAGTTAAAATTTAAAAAATTCAATGTTTTCTCAAGTGTGCGGTTTTATCAGAATGTCGTCAAAAACCGCACAATTTTTTTTTCTTTACATTTAATATTTTTAATAACTTCATTATTATTTTTTTAACATATATTTATATTATCTTATGTAGTTTTTTATAACCAATCTAATAAAAAAAAAGTAAAAAAAAAGAAAAAAGAAAAGTTATTTAATTTTTATTGATAAGTGTGCGGTTTGACCCGGTTTTACTCTACTTTTTTACAATTTATTTTCATTTATCTAAGTACGATTTAATGTTTTTATGTTATTTTTTACGTACTCTTATTGTAAAAAGGCGTTTTTATAATACTTTGTATAGTACTTTCTTTTGTAAAAGGCTTCTGACGATAAGATCATTGTGTTCTTCCTTTAGAAGCCTTGTTTGTATTTGAAAAATATGTAATTTGTGTATATTACGTCAAAAAACAAAACTTAAATAAATAAAAAAAACTTAAAAATTTTATTTTATTTATTGATGATATATTTAAAATAATTTTTATAACAACCACGTGTTTGTCTTTTTCATTGTAAGGCTGTTGTATTTTCTCTTTCCTATTATAAAGAGATGTCTCACTGTGTTTACTTTGTATATATATATATATATTTATATATTTGCGTTTTTATAAGATCTGACGATAAGATTAGACTTTTTTAATTATATATAACATTTGTGGTTTGATTTATATTTTCAATTTATAGCACGATTTATTGTAATTTTTTGGTCTTGTTTTTATGTAATGATGTAAAGAAACTTGTAAAAGGTTCTGATGATAAGATCATTATGATCTTCTTTCAGAAGCCTTATTTGTTTGTTTTAATGTTTTTTAGGTGTTTGCTATCAAAAATTGTTTTTCATAAATAAATGTGCATCAATTTGAGTTTGGATGTTTTTAAAATAGATTTCTGTAAGTTTGGGTATAAATTATAATTTATTCAGAACAGTGAACGGATCCAGGAATTCTTAGTGGGGGAGGGGGATTAGATGTTGAAGTATTTTTGTACTATGTGTGGGATTAGCGTCTCCTAAATAAAAAAAAAAAAAGTCTTCCATTTAGGACTTTCAGTTTCTGGTGGTGGTGGAAGGTTGGGGGGGAGGGGGCATACCCTCTTACCGCCCTGGATCCGTCGCTGATTCAGAATATATTTTAAATAATGTAGAAATATAATCTTTTTCAAAACTTAAAAAATATTTAAAAATGATTTTAGGTTGCTTTAATAATTTTTGTTATAATTATTGATTAAAAGTGCAGTTTAAAATTTAATTTTATAACAACGCGGAACTTTAAAATACGCTAACGACGCAAATTAACTTTTAACGATATAAAAATCATTCTTTAAATTCACGTTAAAATCATTCCATACTTGTGTATAAAATACAAGTGAGCAACATGGGATATAGTTCACCATTATATTTATGGAATTTTTGGTTCGGGCGCATTAGTTTGGGGAACCATACCGACAAACGGTATGGGATTATGTCTGGTTGCGTCACTGTACATTAAAAATTTTTTTAAAGTTGGTTAAAGCATAGTCATAAGAAATAGATTTCTATTTCTTATGACTATGGTTAAAGACATCTTTGTAAAATACGCGATTTTCAAAAAATTCAAAAAAACAAAAAAGTTAATTTTTTATTTTGCCAGGTTCCAAATAAAATAATTTAAATTTTTCAACAAATCCAAATAAATTAACTCCTCTTAAATTATATTGCGCAAGTAAAAATTTAAGTAAATTTAAAATTTTTGATTATTTTAAGTTGCACGAGATATTGATAAAAACGCTCATATTTTTCTCGCAAGTATGGCAAGTTAAAACTTTTTTCTCGCTCAACGAGAGAAAAGTTTTAACTTACTTTCCATTATTCGAGATTGTAACCAATATTACCGGTTTTTTCATCCATTTCAAACAAACATGACATTCATTTCAAACAAATATGACATCCATTTAAAACAAACATGACATCCATTTAAAACAACCGTGGCATTTATATAGAACACACATCTCTCAACATCAAGCCTCTCAGGATATTTTCTATGCATACCGGGTTTTGCATCCATTTAAAACAAATATGTCATCGTTTTAAAATTAAAATAAGCTAACATAATATTGATAAAAATAAATTTATAAAATATAAGATTAATATACAAAGAAAACCTTTTTATTTGAATAATATAGAACGTTGAGATTGCGCATGCGTTAAATGTTTTACTTGAAAATCACGATTGTTTAAATTGGAAACCACTATTGTTTTACTTAATTGTCACGATGTTTTAAATGAATGTCATGGTTGTTTTAAATGGATGTCACGTTTGTTTTAAATGGATGCAAAAACCTGTAAACATTAGAAAAGAGTGGCATGTCAAAAAGTGATATATTATAAAAATATTTTGACTTTAATGATTGTTTTCTGCTGTTATATATGAATAATTCGGTTATAAATCAACTTTAAATAGTTTATCTGAAACATTACTAGATTTCACTGATTGCAATTTGATAGTATAATTCTAATTCTACAATTTAATGAAAAAAGCAACATGTTTCATTATAAACCAAGCTAGCGAAAGGTATTCTTAACGAGGGACTTTCCGAAAAAATGTTTGAGTCAAGTCTGCAAACTAAAGCATTTTCAATCGAAGTTTTTTTTTTCTTTCACGGATGTCTCTTTGAATATTAATGCTTTTTCGGACGACCATGTTTTTATATAATAAGGACAATGTTATATATTATATAAACTAGATGTCTAACTTGCGGGATTTTATTGGACAAAAAACGAAGCCGCTTTTTTTTGTTTATAACAATAGTCCGCCATTTGTAAAAAGGGCAAAAAATATTATGACGTTTTACTTTCCTATTCAAAACATTAATCCCTTTTTAATCGAAAATGAATTAAGAAATCATAAATTGTTATTTTACAAATATTCTAATTTCCTCTTAACACTTTAACATAAGTAGTATTAAATTTAAAATATATTTAATTCATTTAAGCAAAAAAAAAGTTAAAAATATTTGTTTACAAATTTAACCCGCCATTTGTAAAAGGGCAAAAGCAGCTTCACTTTTCGGATCGACGTTAGACATTTAGTTTATATCATATATATGTATATATATATATATATATATATATATATATATATATATATATATATATATATATATATATATATATATGATATAAACTAAATTTAGCTTATATCATATATATATATATATATATATATATATATATATATATATATATATATATAGATATATGTTTATACATATATATATATATATATACATATATATATATATATATATATATATATATATATATATATATATATATATATATATATATATATATATATATATATATATATATGAGATATAAACTAAATTTAGTTTATATCATGTATATATATATATATATATAAATATATATATATATATATATATATATATATATGTATATACATATATATATATATATACACACACACACATATATATATATATATATATATATATATATATATATATATATATATATATATATATATATATATATATATATATAATATATATATATATATATATATATATCAGTGGTGTACACTGGATTTTTAGATGTTTGAGTTTTGACACTAACAGGCATGGTGCTAACTCCAAACTTTTGTATGTTTATGCTTATATCAAAAATGAATGTTTTGTAAAGAATTGAGGGTGATTGGAGCTTGGGAACAAAAAAATCCTAATTTTTGGGCCCATTCAGCCCTTAACGTGGGAGCAACAAGTTTATAAAATATTTTCTTTACTATTTTTATCTAAATTCATATTCATCCACAAATTTCAAGTTTTTTGCAATAATCTCTTAGTGTTCAGTTTTTATGACCTTGCAATGTTTACAGCCCCCTCAAATTGAGGGGGTTAAAATTTTATATGGTCATAGTTTTTGAAAAATAAGAGATTATTGCATGAAATTTAAAATTTGTTGATGAATATAAATTTAGATAAAAATAGTAAAGAAAATGTTTTATAAGCTCGTTGCTCCCACGTTAAGGCCTGGGTGGGCCCAAAAATTAGGGTTTATCTGTTTCCAAGGTCCAATCACCCCAATTCTTTGCAAAACATTCTTTTTTGATATAAGCATAAACATAAAAAAAAGTTTGGAGTTTGCACAACACCTGTAAGTGTCAAAACTCAAACATCTAAAAATCCAGTGTACACCACTGTATATATGTATATATATATATATACAGTCCCATGACAATTTGTTAGTGCCACCTACATTTTTTCTGTATTAATGATTTCTTGGGGTTATAAAATGCAGCAAACAATTAAAATGTATTCAAATACTTTTTAATTTTAATTGATTAACATTCATATACACAATAAAACCAAATAAATCTATAAAATAACGACAAAAATTAATAAACCTAATGATAGACACACATTGTATCAATATTTTGCGAGCCCGCCTTTGGCATCAATAATTGCTTGGACGCGTCGAGGCATGCTTTCAATACATTTTAAAGACATTTCTTTTAAATTTATATCGTGGTTCCAATAATATATAATTTTTTCAATCAAATTAACTTTGTTTGTGATATTTTCTTTTAAAATTTTTCTCTTCAGGAGTTCCCAAACATTTTCTATTGGATTGACGTCTGGTGAGTTACCTGGCCAATCCAATAATGGAACTTTTTATTCTGAGAGGAACTTTTTTATAGATTTTGCAGTATGGCAAGGGGCACCATCTTGCATAAATATAAATTTCTCCATTTTACCAAACCAATCCCTTAATTGTGGTAACAATCGATGATGCAAGACATCTCGATACTGGTCTTGCCTCATAATGCCCTCTACAACGTAGAGTCGACCCAAACCTTTTCCGCTTATCACGGACCAAATCATGACAGAAGTAGGATGTTTCACAGTTTTTATAACACAGTCTTCGTGATATTTTCCCAATATTTTAGGGCGAACATACTAAGCTTTGCTTGTCATTACTTGGAATATGCTCTCATCACTAAAGCAAACCTGAAATAAAATATTGTTTTATAATTTCTCATTCCATGTGTGTTTTCATATAAAAATATTAAAATAATTTAAACACAAACCTGTTTCCAATTTTCTACTCTAAAGTTTTTATACTTCAGAGCCCATTTCAATCTATTTTCTTTCATTTTGATTGTTAACTTTGGCTTTTTTACTGGCCGTCTACTATTATAACCGAGATCATTGAGTCTTCTCTGCAATATTCTGGTGGACATTTGAATTCCAGAGGCTTGTAATTTACTTTTTATAAAAGAATTAGTATCAGTCCTATCTTCCTTTATTACTTTCGACAATGTTCTTTAACCACGAGGAGTCAAATTTTTTTTTTACCACATTTACCTTTCCTTTTCGGTGAACAGTTATCACCCATATCCAATTTTTTGACAACTCTCTGTACTGAGGTATGCGAAATACCACATTTTTTAGCAATTTCACGCTGTGAAAGTGTTTTTTCATTTATCAATGCTTTTATAAATCCAATTTTTGTTGGTTAAAGATCTCCTTTTTTACTCATTACTAAAAAATACAAGATTTTTGAGGTTAGAGTTGTAACATTATCAAAAATGACCTTTCTGTAATAATAATATTAGAAAATCTTTATTTACAAGTTTAAATTATATTAGTAAAACAAATAAAAACTAAATATTGCACTTACTTCTTCAGAATTCTAAAAAAAACGATAAAATAGACAGAGAAAAACAATCACGTGGTTGTAAAGATGACGGTTGAGTAATAGTGTCGTGACAAGATGGCTTCCAGAAATGTCAGGGATGCCAATAGTAAAAAAAAATCTGAAGAAATTAACTTTATACATAATTGACTTTTTATAAATAATACATTTAAAATATATTACATTGCTTTTCAATTGTTAAATTCAACTTGAATAAGAAAATATGAAAAAAATATTGGTGGCACTAATAAATTGTCATGGGCCTGTATATATATATATATATATATATATATATATATATATATATATATATATATATATATATATATATATATATATATATATATATATATATATATATATATATATATATATATATATATATATATATATATATATATATATATGTATATATATATATATATATATATATATTTATATATATAGATATGCATATAGATATATATATATGCATATATATATATGCATATATATATATATATATATATATATATATATATACTATATATATATATATATATATATATATATATATATATATATATGCATATAGATATATATATATATATATGCATATATATATATATATATGCATATAGATATATATATATATGCATATATATATATGCATATATATATATATATATATATATACATATACATATATATATATATATATATATATATATATATATATATATATATATATATATATATATATATATATATATATATATATATATATATATATATATATATATATATATATATATATATATATGTTAGGGTGGTTCAGAACTAGGTAAATATTTTTTTGGACAAGAGTGAAAGCTTAAAAGGTGCGCAAACTCTTGTTTTATATATAAGATTTTTTATTTAACTTTAAAAAAAGTTTAAGGGTGTCACCCGGCTCCAAAGTACTTTTTTTTTAACCTTTTTTGACGTTTTTTGACTCCATTTGTGCCACCCTTAAACAATATTAAATTCAATTTTTTTTCTATATAAACTCTCACAATGACTAAGCTAAATATAAAATTAAGCACTCTATCTGTATTTTTTTTCCTCAACGCTGCAAAACTTTAAAAAAAAGTCAAAAAGTAGACCAAAAGAAAAATGATTTTTCCTATTTCATGGATCGCTGCAACTTTTTTTGGTGATTGAGATAGATAACTTGCAGACATAGAGCAAACTTCAAACTTAGGTATGTTTATACTTATATCAAATTAGGATGATTCGAAAAAAATTGGAGTGATTGAAGCCTGGGAACTACAAAAACTCCAAAACTTGTGTCCCCCAGCCCCAAATATGAGGGCAATAAGTTACCCAGATCTATACTATTGTTATTCTAAACTAAATTTATATACATCAACAGATTTCAAATTTCATTCAATAATAATTTAGCATTCGAAAATTATGACTATGTAAAGTTTCCACTCTCCCCAAAACAAGGGGGTTAAAAACTTTACATTGTTATAACTTTCGAATGCTATAATATTATTAAATGAAATTTGAAATCTCTCTTGATGAATATACATTTAGTTTGAAATAACAATTGTATAAAACTTAGTAACTTATTGCCCTCACATTTGGCGCTGGTGGCAAATGTGAGGGCAATAAGTTTCGGGGCTTTAATAGTTCCCAGTCTCCGCTTGCTGCAATTTTTTACAAAGTTTTCTCATTTAATATAAGTATAAACATACCCAAATTTAAAGATTGCTCCATGTCTGAAAGTTATTTATCTTAATCACCAAAAAAAACTGCCGCGACCCCTGTATTTCTATGGTATTTTTCCTTACAAAATCTTGCCAGTGGATTGGAATTATAAATAAGCTTTATATTATTGTATTTTCGATGTTGAACTTAGAAATGAATCTAGAGGAAGGTGGATTAGCCCTTCCCTATTCTTTCGTGGAAGGTGGATTAACCCTTGCTTATTCTACACCTTTCTTTCGAGCTGCGGGAGAAGGAGGGGAAATAAATAAAAATAAAATCAACGTCATATTAGACTTTAAATTATTAACACTCAACATTTTAAAATATTTTTTGTTACATTTTCTGCTAAATATTTTTTCTGTTTACTTCTTTTGTAAACATATTTAAGCAAGAACAAATCTCTTTTTTTCTTTGATTTTCCAATCGGTTCTTTAACTAGATTAATGGCCCTCTCGGACAAGTCATTGACAATATCATAGGATTTAATAGTAGATTCAGACTCAAGATAAAAATTTTTGAACTACCAGAACTATAAAGGGAACTTCAGCCACTGCAAATCACCATTTCCATGTCCCATCTTATCAATGATGATCCAAGATTGCTAAATTACTAGAGAACAAAAAGATGGAGGCTGATCTTGTGCAAAGTCAAGAGAGTGAAAAAGCTCTTTATCGACCATAACATGATTAAGTGGAGACACGTTTGGTTTGGTGAGAAGTGTATTGTTCAATGCTTTGACATTATTTTTTCTGGCTTAACAACGTTTATCTGCTAAAGCACAACAAAGACAGGATCAAGGTACCAGCTGTGTCTGTTAAATGATTTTAATACTGAAGTAGCTCCAAGAAGATTTATATGTATAAACCTCATCATCTGCAACAGAGCTTTCATATTCTATGCAAAATTTTAGCAATATTAGATTAAGTCATCAATCAAACAATTAACTAATTTTTTTTATGCTGTTGTCTTATCTATAATCATTATTTTTAACCAGGGGCAGCAGCTGGCCATACTGCTTTATAAAACCACTGATTAAAACTGAGTGTAAAAGATGCCGACAAAAATAGCGATATCACGAATCTCTTCTATATTTTCTTCTAATAAATTTGGTTTCCAATAGTAAATACATTTTAAGGTAATACAACGCTTTTGCCATGCATCTTGCATAATGCAATAGACCAGGAACCTATTATCTATTACATCTCTGTAGAGCTGTTCAGCCTCAAGATGTTGTTTATTTAACCAAGTTTCTGTTTGAGTTTGAATGCTTATTAATGGAATTGTGTCTTTTTCAAGATAATTCCAAACAAATTTTAGGTGTTTAAAAAGCTGGTTCTCTGGACCAGACGTTTTACTTCCTGGATATACCATATTAAAGTGGTTAATATATCTTTTTACCATTTTTGGTGCTGGGGGACTAAAGTTTTGGAGTTTTTGTAGTTTCCAGGCTCCAATCACTCCAATTTTTTTCGATGTATCCTAATTTAATATAAGTATAAACATACCCAAGTTTGAAGTTTGCTCCATGTCTGTAAGTTATATATCTCAATCACCAAAAAAAGTTGCCGCGATCCATGAAATAGGGAAAATCATTTTTCTTTTGGTCTACTTTTTGACTTTTCTATAAGTTTTGCAGCGTTGAGAAATTAAATACAGTTAGAGTGCTTAATTTTATATTTAGCTTAGTCATTGTGAGAGTTTATATAGAAAAAAAAATTGAACTCAATAATGTTTAAGGGTGGGGTCAAAAAATATCAAAAAAAAAGTAAAAAAAAAAGTTTTCTGGGGCCGTGTGCCACCCTTAAACTTTTTTTTTTAACAAAAAAAAAATCTTATGTATAAAACAAGGATTTGCGCACCTTATAAGCTTGCACTCTAGTCCAAAAATTTTTTTACCTAATTCTGAATTACCCTAATATATATATATATATATATATATATATATATATATATATATATATATATATATATATATATATATATATATATGTGTGTGTGTGTGTGTGTGTGTGTGTGTGTGTGTGTGTGTGTGTGTGTGTGTGTGTATGTGTGTGTGTGTGTGGTGGAAAAGAAAAAAAATAAAGAAAAGAGTTAAGTTAAATAACTTTGAAAAACAATAAAATTTAAAAATATTTATATAATATTAAAATAATTATGGCAGTTACTATTGAACAAATTAAGAAAATGTTAAAAAAAATGTTTAAGGAGTTTAAGAAGGAAAATGAAGACATGAATAAACAGCAAGAAAAAAATGTTTAAGGAGTTTCAGAAGGAAACTGAAGACATGAATAAACAGCAAGAAAAAAATGTTTATACGAGCGTTAATATTTTATACGAGCGTTGGGATAAAGTTGAAACACATTTCAGTAAAAATAGTAAGAAAATAAAATCGATAGAAAAAGAAGTTGAGGACGTTAAAGTGAGTTTAAACTTTCATGAACAACTTATTGAAGAAAAAATTAAGAGCGTCATTATTTCACAGGATAAATGTAATACAATAAGCGTTACTTGGAACAATGAATCTGCATTTACTAAAATTACTAAAAAATTAAGAGAGATAAAGGATCGATACGGGCGAAATAATTTGAGAATCGATGGAATTAAAGAAAGCGAAGGTGAAATTTGGGATAACAGCGAAACCAAGGTAAAAAAAAATTATGAAAATTATTTAGGTTTAAAAGATATTAAAATTGAAAGGGCACATAGAACTGGTCGTAAAGATTCAGTTAGACCAAGAACTATAGGAGAGCCTGTTGTACCTTTGATCACGTTGTACTCTACTCTGTCGGTCACTCTACTCTGTCGGTTTACTATTATTATTTTAAAAAAACGTGAAGTGCCATTTGAAATAATATCCGTCCATGACGACTCTTCTTACCGTAAAACATCATACTTTGAATAGATGTTATCGATCCACAAGTAATTATTAGATTTGGCTCTTAAAAAGTAAATATTTGTGTTAATCTTATTTTGATTTTAAAACTGTGATAAATTGATGTTTGATTCATCTACGACATTATAAACATTACCCAACATCATTTTTTAGTTATGGAAAAGTTTGGATGATTATGTCTGACCGTAAATGGGGATGAAGACAATAATTGTTAAAGAAACCCATCTCTTGTACATTTGATCAGACTAGGACGTTGTACCTTTGTCCGACAAAAACTGTTTTCTCGGTGATTTGCGGACTTTTTAGAGGGCAAATTTATAAAATTTATTATCTACTTTGTAAGACGTCTGTGCTTTATTGCTTTTCAAAGCAAAATTGTTACTAGAATTATGGTAATGAAATGATTCCATTGCATTGAAATTCAATGGAATTTCAATGCAATGTTTTCAATTTAGTTTTAAAATGCCAAGAAGCAAGGTTGGTGTTTTTCGCAAAAAGATTTCCGAAACAGATATGCTTAATGCAGTGAATTTTGTGCTTCAACAAAAAATGAGTTTAAGTGAAGCCACTGTTAGAAAATTTTAGGGTGTATCATTAATGAAAACACCCAAAAAAATCCTTTTGAGGGGTGAGTACATACCAATTTGATATCATTCCAAGTATTTTTAAAATCCAGGATTACCGTCCGTGAGAGAAATTTTCATTTAAATATTTGCTTAAAACAGAAAAAAATAAAACCATCATTGCTTGAAAAAAAATGAATTAAACAACCAAATACTGCATTTCTTAAGGTTTATTTTAAAACAGATAAGCATTAAAATTGCACTTAATAAAAATTGAGTGTTTTTTTGTTATTTGCCACAGCCATACAGCTTAAAATTTGTCAAAATTGTTGTTGTTTATTGTTTTTCTTTACAGTTAAACTTGAATTTTTTGTGTTTTTAGTTATTTTGAAAAAAATTTAAGTGAAAAAATTAAAGTTTTGAAATGCCAAGCAAAGCAAAATCTCCCACTGAGTGCCGAAACTATGTTTGCATTCTTTGCATGTCAAAAAGTGACCAATCACTGACACCCTTTCTGATAAGCAGAATGACAAAACATTCACCAAAACCTTTGGACTTAAATGATGATAGACTTCCACATGGGATGTGCACAAACTCTCGTTTCCATCTTCAGAAAATTGATGAAGGAAAGGCTACAAAGCTTTTTCCTAACCTCTATGACTTTTCTTTCATCCTTGTGAAACAACCCACACGAAATTCACCTGATTGCAACTGCATCATTTGCAAAATTGCAAAAACCAATGAAAAAACACCATTGCCAATGACCAGAAATGTTGTCCCAGAGAGAAGCCCTCCCACAGTTCATAAGAAATGTTCACATTGTCTGACAATAGTTGGACCAGGATTACCACATCATTGTACCCCTGCAACAAGACTGGTCAACCTACTAAAGCTAGCAAAAGAAGACACTAAAGGTGCAAAGGTTGTGGCTTCTTTGTTGAAAACACATGATTCATCACCCAATGGTACTGTGCAACTTAGCCAAGCAAGTAGAGGTCCTAAATTACCACTCAAACTTGGTATGTCCATTTGATTAATTTAGAAATTATTATTTACTTGTTTATGCCTTAGAAACCAATATTCATAAATCCATCATTCAATTTTTAAAAAATATTTAATTTTGTTTTAGGAAGTTCAGCTTAATACAGGGTTATCCAACAATCGCATAAAACAGCTTGCTTCAACACTAAACTTCATCAGCCCTCAAAGAGTTGTTGAGCCTTACTTTGCTAAAAAATTTTCAGAACAAGGAAAGTTGCTCAATGACTACTTCACTGTTTCAAAAGTGAAATTTTCCAATTGTGATACAATCAGAGAAGTTGTACATTGCAAGAATGTTGCCAGTCTACCGCAGTTTGTTTTATCTGCACGAAAAAATGTTTCTGATCAGCCTCTTGTTAAGATTGGAATTGATGGGGGATGAGACTTTCTTAAGATGAGTTTGGGTGTTCTAGAGACAACTCCAGAACCAACAAGTCCAGTCTTAAAATCACCAAAGCTTTGCAGCTCTTCCTTCAAAGACTCTGAAGTAAAAAAACAGCTTTTAACTGCCATCTCTGAAGGAATGCCAGAAACATATGAAAACATACAAAACCTTTTGAAACTGAGGCAGTCAAACTCAATTCACTTTGTTTTGTCTTGTGACATGAAAATTGCAAATATCATCTGTGGAATTCAATCCCATGTCAATAAACATGCATGTTGTTGGTGTGATCCTGATTCTTCAAAACTTGGACTATGTGATTCTTTGAGAACATTTGGAGGTATTAAAAAAGCACACCAAGAGTTCATTGCTCATGGAAATGATGTGAAAAAAGCTAAACAATTTGGAAATGTCATCCACTCACCTTTTTGTTGAACTTCCCAGATGAGTCTCTCATTCTGGATGCAATCCCACCCATGGAACTTCACTTGCTTCTTGGTGTTGTCAACCATCTCTACAAAAACTTGGCCAACATTTGGCCAGAATGCAAGACTTGACCGGAGGCATTAAACATCCCTCTGCAGCCCTTCCATGGTGGACATTTTCAAGGAAACCACTGCCAAAAGCTGTTGAAGAATGTAGACATTCTTCAGGAAAAGGCTGAAGCTGCAGCTGCATTTGTAGCATTTCTATTCATTGATACATTCAGAAAGTTTGAAAAGGTGGTCGTGGCTTGTTTAATGCAGCTTGATAAAAATTACCAAGAACACATTGAAAACTTCAGAAGTTCATACCATGATCTTCCTGCAACCATCACACCAAAGGTTCATGCTGTATTTTTCCATGCGTCTCAGTTTATCTCTCAAAATCATAAAGGTCTTGGTCATTATAGGGAACAAGAAGCTCTTTATTCAAATTTTAGGCCTCACTGGCAACGGTTCAAGAGGCAGACAACTCACCCAAAATATGGAAAGCATTTGCTTTACTGTGTTGTTGACTTTAACAGTAAGCATGTTTAGTTAGTGTAATGGCATTCCAAATAGAAAGAAGAAAAAATTTGGAAGAGTAGAATAGAAGCTTATTTTTAATTTATTTTCTGAAACTAGTTTTTAGAATCCTCTTTTATTCATGTGTTGCTTTGCTATTTTTGCAAAATGTATAATTTTTGAATGAAATACAGAAAAAAATAATGTTCTATAAAGTTTTTCAATCAAGAATGGGTTTTAATTATGATTATTATAAGAAAACATTGAAATACAAATTTCTCTCACGGACGCCAATCCTGGATTTTAAAAATACTTGGAATGATATCGCATTGGTATGTACTATCACCCCTCAAAAGGATTTTTTCTGGTGTTTTCATCAATGATACACCCTAAAACTTTCTAACAGTGAAGCTGCAAGACATTGCAACATATATTAGTTGAAGCAGCTTAAAAAATATGGTATTTATATTCACAAATCAAACCAAAAAAAATATTCTCAACAAAAGAAGAATTAATTTTGGTAAACTACTTGGCAGATGCTGCAAATATGCATTATGGACTTACATTAAAGAAGATAAGGTCTTTTGCATACGAGTATGCTTTAGCAAATTATGAAAAAATTAAAACTTCATGGATGAAAAATAAATGTGCAGGTGAACAATGGCTGCAAGATTTTCGCAAAAGATATAACAACAAGCTATCTCTACGTAAACCACAACTTAAAAGTCTTGGGAGATCTTCAGCATTCAATAGAGAAACCGTAAGAATTGTATATAAAAGATACAAAATTTTTTTTAGAACGTTGTCATTTTGACCCATCAAATATTTGGAATTGTGATAAACAGGAATTACCACATACAATCAAAAATACAGTCCACATACAATCAAAAATTCTGGCTCCGAAAAGTAAAAAACAAATAGGGAGCATGACTATGTGCTGAAAGAGACAATAATGTAACAATCATTGCAGCTATTAATGCTACTAGAAATAGCATCCAACCACTACTGGTATTTCCATGTGCTAAATTCAAAGACTACATGTTAAATAATTATCCTCCTGGAAGTGTAGGATCAGCTAATAAGTCTGGATGGTTAAATGAAGTTATTTTTGTGCAATTTCTTGAACATTTTATTAGCAATGTGCAACCATCAATTGAAAAACCTGTTCTTTTATTAATGGATAATCATGAGAGTCATGTAAACATTTCTGTTATTGAGCAAAAAAATCGGGCATATTTTTAATGAAATTTCATCCTTACACAACCCATAAAATACAATCTCTTGATCGTGGTGGTTTGGACCATTTAAAACTTTTTATAACAATGCCATGAATAACTGAATGATATCACCAATGCAATGCTGGTAAACCAGTTAAAATTTATGATATATCTTACCTTGTAGGTCAAGCTTATCCTCATGCTTTTGTACTAAATAATATTGTAAACAGTTTTAAATGTACTGGATTTTATCCAGTACATATAAAACTGTTTTAGAGAATAGGCCAATAGAGAATATACTTGATAATGAAAGTGAAATTGTTTCTGGAAATTTTTTAATTGTCAAGTTGGCCGGAAAGAAATACTCTAGACCTTATATAACAGTTTTTCAGTTATAGAAGTTGTTGGCATAGTTTACAAAACTATGTATCTTAAGAGATCAGGAGACTTTTGTAACAAATTTATAAGAGAAGATACCAATCTTTATGATGTAGAACTTGAGGATATTTTTATGAAACTTCGACCACCAAGTACTGGTCACGGTTCATCTAAACGTTAGTATCTTATGTTTGATGTTGATCTGACTATTTGTAATAATTTATATATTATACTTGTTTATTATTGTATTTTTTTTTGTCATCATTAAAATATTTTCTATAAAAAGCATTATGATTATATGTAAATGAATATAGACCGCCAGCTAATATATGTTATAAAAATATATTTTGGCTCTTTTCTAATCTAAAATAATAAAAATAACTGTATATATTAGAAAACATGTTTTGTACAATTAAGTTGCATTTAAAGTTTTAAACCTTAACCCTAATTATTTCATGTAAGTAGCATCTAACTAAAGAAAATATGTGACTTTAGGTAGGCCAGAAGCTGCTATATAATATATAACAAGCTAAAATATTAAAGAGATTCAAACATTGCATGATTTTTTAATAATAGCATTTTGGTCAAAGGAACAACGTGCATCGGTCAAAGGTACAACGTACGTGCTATACCTTTGACCACTTGACTTCTTTTTTTAAAACGCGGGAAAAAGATACTTCTTATTCAAATGAAAAAAAAGTCCTCAGTATAATTTTTGGGAAAAATATGAGAGAATATTATATAGTTTGAATGGTTTAAATTTACTCAATAGACTACGCAAAAAACGCCTTAAAGCAAAAAGTGGTCAACGGTACAACAGGTTCCCCTAATTATAAAACTTCTAAACTTTAAAAATAAAGTAGATATTTTAAAAAGACCCCTAACTTAAAAGGAAAAAATATATATATAAATGAAGATTTTTGCGTTGAGACAGTGCAAATTAGGAAGTAACTAAGAGAACAGGTGAAATTGGAACGAGCAGCAGTAAAACTTGCAAGCATTTCTTATGATAAACTCATCATCAAAGTGTAAAATCTTAATATTTTAATATCTTTATTTTCATGATTATTATATTTTACTCTTTTAAAATTGGATTATAATCTTTCTACTTAATTTTAATACTGAGGGTGATTATGACTATTTGAATAAAAAAAATTTGAAAGTGAGTATTATTCGATCTGTGAATCGATTCTTAGTAAAACAAATCTCAATTTCTTAGTAAAACAAAAAATAGCAATAGTTTTTCAATTTGAAATCTAAACATTCGAAGTATTAATAAAAATTTTGATAATCTAAAATTATTATTGCATGATCTAAATCATGATTTTAAAGTAATTAGTCTCACGGAAACGTGGTTGAAAAGCAATGAACCAAATTCTAATTATGAGCTAAGTAATTACGTGTCAATTCACCAACCGCGTTAAATCCACTTTGGCAGTGATTTAAGTATCTTAGTTCATAAATCTATAAACTTTGTTTTTCGTAATGATCTCAATGTTTACGAAATAGATGACGAGTCGTTATGCATTGAAATAAGTAATAAAGCGACCAAAAATGTTATTGTTAATTCTATTTATAGAAAACCAGCTGGTAATTTAAAATTATTTCAAACCCATTTGAAACATTTTTAAGAAAAATTAAAATTTCAAAGAAACACGTGTACTTAACTGGTGATTATAATTTAAACTTGTAAAATCATGCTTCAAATGTAAACGTTCTATGTATTTAGGCTTAATCAACACGATATAATTCCCACTATAAATAAATCAACGAGAATAACTAAGACCTCGTCGACGTTACTAGATAATATATTCACTAACAATTTTCATAATTGCTTCCTAAAATCGGGAATAATAAAATCCGACATAACTGATCATTACCCAATAATCTTAATTACAAATAATATAACCCTTAACCTTTCTGTCTCTAAATCAACAATCTTAATACGACAAATCAATAAAAACTCTATTTTCTCTAACTCTACTAAACATTAACTCTACTTTCGAAATCTTTTATCTGAAAAAACTGATTGGAATATATATTACAACCTCAAGATGCGAAAAATGCGTATGAATTATTTTTGGAACAGCTTTGTAAACTCTATGATTTGGCATTTCGAGTAAAAAAAAATTATAAATTCTATTTCACTTTTAAACCCATGGATGACCGAAGGTTTGAATAAATCATCAAAGAGAAAACAAAAACTTTATGAAAAGTATTTAAAACATAAAACATATAAAAACGAATTAAATTACAAAAAACATAAAAACATGTTTGAAAAAACAAAGAAACACGCAAAAAAAAAATTATTGAGCAAGGTTAATAGAAATAACACGCGGAAACACACAAAAAACGTGGAATGTGATTTAGCAGATAATCGGTAAAAATAAATGTCTACAAAATAATTTGCCACAAAAACTTTTAATTGACGGATAAATGATTTATAATAAAGAAGCCATAGTTAAAAAGCTCAACAAACTTTTTCTTGATATTGGCCCATCGTTAACTGATAAAATTCCAAAAAACACCTCAAACTTTAAATCTTATATGTAATCAACCAATACATCTATGAAAGAAGTAAAGTTAAACATAAGTGAGTTGCGAAATGCCTTCAACTGTTTAAAAAATAATAAATGCGCTGGCGTAGATAAAATTAGCGTGAATGTTGTTAAAGCAGTGTATGATATTATTAAAACGTCTCTGTTTTACATTTTAAACCTTTCACTAAAATCCGGAATCGTACAGGAGAAATTAAAAATTACTAAGATCATACCTATTTTTAAATCTAAATTTTTAAATCTAAAAAAAAAAAAATAAAAAAAATAAAAAAAATCTGGCGATGCCACAAATATGTGTAATTATAGACCTATTTCTGTCTTATCATGTTTCTCAAAACTGTTGGAACGAGTTATGCATGATAGATTTAATATTTATTTAATTGAGAGCAATAAAATGTAGGGGAGAACGGGGTGAGATGGGACAAAAAAATTTGCTTGCGTGCTGCGCTTTAAATTTTCCACAAAAACCATACAAATCGGTTTAAAACTATAGTCCAATGAATTGTTATGTTAAATTATTGCAAAACCCATTATTTAACCATCAAATTAAGTTCAAGGGCTTGGTTTTTTAAAGTGACACTGTTTGTCCCATGTCATGTTGGGGTGAAATGGGACAATGGTTGGGGTGAAATGGGACAAAAATAGAAACAAATAATTTTAAGCATTATTTTATTGTTTATTCTACTCCTTATAAAACATAACAATACACAAAATTTATTTATGTTTAACAAAAATACCATTCTAAATGCATTTGTAACTTTTTTCAACAGGTTGCTAGATGTTTAAATTGAGTCAAAATTACTTTGATGTCTGAGGGGGTAACTTTTTTTCTTTTTCTTATCTTTATCTTCTTTTTTTCTTTTACATTCTGATAAACTTTCAACTAGGTCATTTCTTGTTGGTTTGTCAGTCAATACCAGAGACCTAGAACATTTTCTTTTTGCACTTTTTCTCTTTGCCTACCTTTCACCCGTTTTTGGAAATGGCCTTATATCTTCTGCTGTCCAATGGTAGGCAGAAGTGCTGATTTGCTGTTTCTTTTCATTAATAACTTCAGATACAATACACAGTGATGGGGGATTGTTTGTTTGTCGAAATAGTCATTTGCTGGAATTGGTCAATCAGATACATAAGAACATAAAAAGTCGACATCACTGAAAACATATGGATTGTACGGTAAAATGCCAGCTGCTTTAAAACCATTTTGAATGTTTTGGGAAGTAAAGGCTCTCGTATAAGCTATTCCTAAATTTTCAGAAATGTCATATATCGTAAAATTTCTTTAATGGCCCAAATACTGATCTGTCAAGTGGTTGGAGTTTGTGGCTGCAATGGGGTGGCAATGTCAAGAGCACAACATTACTTTAGCTTTATCCATCAGTTCAAGCGATATATGGGTTTTGTGGTTGTCCATTATTAAAAGTAATAGATGATCCTTGCTAGGATGTCCATACTCCACAAAATGATCAAACCATTTCAAAAAAATTTCTGTATTTATCCATCCACTAGGATTAGCATCACCTTTTGTATCTGTTGGTGCACCTTTAAGCATATGGCTACGAAAGTGGACACGAGGAAATATCAAAAACGGTGGAATAAAATTTCCAAAGGCATTAATGTAACCCACCATTGTAACTAGGGTTTCCCTTTCAGCAGAAGTTACCTGTCCTACTTGCTTTACTCCTTTACCAGCAATCACTTTCACTGGCTTATGAACAGTTGTCAGACCTGTTTCATCAATATTGTAAATGCAATTAGCAGAAAAGTTATAGCGCTTCTTCACACTGTCAAAGTTTTTGAAGAAAGTATCTACATTTGTGCGATTGAAACCAGTTGTTCGACTGAGGCTGGTAGCTTCTGGCGTACTGATACATAATTTTATACGATTTAAGAATAAATAAAACCATTCAGTTCCAGCTGTTTCACTCTTTTTCCAGTTTTGTGGTATTTTAATGTCATTTTTAATTGCATACTGATATGCAAGTTGCTTTGTTTCTCTAACATCAAGTCCATAATGCATATTAGATGCTTGACGAAGACATATATTGAAAGTTCATCTTCTTGTGTCTTATTAAAAATATATTTATGTTGTTCATCAAAGTATAAGTTACTGTAAGAAGTTTCTTTATTAACCTTTATTTTCCGCTGTAAACTTGATTTTGAAATTGTATACTCTTGTGCAGCTGCTCGTAGTGATAAACTGCCAGATTCGACAGCCATCACAGCAGCTTTTATTATATGAGCATCAGGCTTTAACCGACTTGTCACTCGTTTATACTTTCTTCGCATCTGAAAAATTATCACTCATGTTACTCACTCCATTATTGAAAAAAATTATGCTCTTTTTAATTGCGTTAACCAGAATCCAGATTAGGCTATAAATTTTAAATTTATTTTAATGAAAATGAAATAGTATCACAACCCTATAAAACTTATAATGTGATTAAATTTAATAAGGCTAATAGTGAAGAACTTTATTTAAACTGAATTTAAAATACAAAAATGATTGGCATTATAACAATACTTACTGTGAAAGATGTCTTCAGGACAAAGTAACAAAGAAATCTAATATAATTATTATTATTTTCTATGATAAAAAACACTTTACTATAAAGTAAACATTGAAATCTTATTATAAACATAAACATAATTTTCTGTTCACTTGCTTTTTTACAAAAATACTGATTATAAAAGTTAAAGTACAGTAAATTAAAAAAATGATAAAATTGAACAGTGTCCCATTTTACCCCAATTCTCCTGTCCCAAGTCACCCCATCATTAGTAGGTGTGAGAAAACCTTTATTTTATGTAGTTTTCGTAGCCATATGCTAATCATACTTCTTCAGTAGTTAAATAAAACAATAGTGAATAATTAAAAACCATAAACATAAAAATATATGCAAACAACACATAAATATTTAATATTAATGATATCTTCAAAATCCAGGAAAATTGTTAGATTTTTACATATTCGCAAATCATCCAAAAAAAAACAACTTCTGAAACTTAAAAAACACAATAATATGAAGAAGCTATTGCAAACTTATAATATATATAAAAAACTTTTGCTTTATTAAATTTTTCACTGAGATATTGCCAAGTCCCATCTCACCCCATGTTTCATCTCACCCCGTCTCCCCTATAATAAACAATTTTGGGTTCAAAAATAATCACTCAACGGATCATGCGGTAGTCGAGCTAATAAATTATATATCCAATGGGTTCAATAATGATTGCTGTGCAACTGGAGTTTTCATTGATTTGTCAAAAGCATTTGACACTGTTAACCATGATATTCTTATAAAAAAACTAGAATTGCATGAAATACTAAACAATAACTTACTATGGTTTCAAAGTTACATGTCAAACAGAAAACAATACATAATATATGCAGCAAATGAAACAGAAAAATATATTATTACTTGTGG